>NW_019154089.1:51321389-51407925 GCF_002288905.1 Enhydra lutris kenyoni
TTTTTTTTTTTTTTTTCTGAACCTCTTTTTATCCCCTTTCTCCCCCCTCACGATTTGGGATCTCTTCTGATTTGGCTAAAGCATATTTTCCTGGGGTTGTTGCCACCCTTTTAGTATTTTACTTGCTCCTTCATATACTCTTATCTGGACAAAATGACAAGGAGGAAAAATTCACCACAAAAAAAAGAACAAGAGTCAGTACCAAAGGCTAGGGACCTAATCAATACAGACATTGGTAATATGTCAGATCTAGAGTTCAGAATGACGATTCTCAAGGTTCTAGCCAGGCTCGAAAAAGGCATGGAAGATATTAGAGAAACCCTCTCGGGAGATATAAAAGCCCTTTCTGGAGAAATAAAAGAACTAAAATCTAACCAAGTTGAAATCAAAAAAGCTATTAATGAGGTGCAATCAAAAATGGAGGCTCTCACTGCTAGGATAAATGAGGCAGAAGAAAGAATTAGCGATATAGAAGACCAAATGGCAGAGAATAAAGAAGCTGAGCAAAAGAGGGACAAACAGCTACTGGACCACGAGGGGAGAATTCGAGAGATAAGTGACACCATAAGATGAAACAACATTAGAATAATTGGGATTCCAGAAGAAGAGGAAACAGAGAGGGGAGCAGAAGGTATATTGGAGAGAATTATTGGAGAGAATTTCCCCAATATGGCAAAGGGAACAAGCATCAAAATCCAGGAGGTTCAGAGAACCCCCCCTCAAAATCAATAAGAATAGGTCCACACCCCGTCACCTAATAGTAAAATTTACAAGTCTTAGTGACAAAGAGAACATCCTGAAAGCAGCCCAGGAAAAGAAGTCTGTAACGTACAATGGTAAAAATATTAGATTGGCAGAAGACTTATCCACAGAGACCTGGCAGGCCAGAAAGAGCTGGCATGATATATTCAGAGTACTAAACGAGAAAAACATGCAGCCAACGAATACTATATCCAGCTAGGCTATCATTGAAAATAGGAGGAGAGATTAAAAGCTTCCAGGACAAACAAAAACTGAAAGAATTTGCAAACACCAAACCAGCTCTACAGGAAATACTGAAAGGGGTCCTCTAAGCAAAGAGAGACCCTAAAAGTAGTAGATCAGAAAGAAACAGAGACAATACACAATAACAGTCACCTTACAGACAATACAATGGCACTAAATTCATATCTCTCAATACTTACCCTGAATGTTAATGGGCTAAATGCCCCAATCAAAAGACACAGGGTATCAGAATGGATAAAAAAACAAAATCCATCTATATGTTGCCTACAAGAAACTCATTTTAAACCCGAAGACACCTCCAGATTTAAAGTGAGGGGGTGGAAAAGAATTTACCATGCTAATGGACATCAAAAGAAAGCAGGAGTGGCAATCCTTATATCAGATCAATTAGATTTTAAGTCAAAGACTATAATAAGAGATGAGGAAGGACACTATATCATACTTAAAGGATCTAACAATTTTAAATATCTATGCCCCTAACATGGGAGCAGCCAACTATATAAACCAATTAATAACAAAATCAAAGAAACACATCGACAATAATACAATAATAGGAGGGGACTTTAACACTCCCCTCACTGAAATGGACAGATCATCCAAGCAAAAGATCAACAAGGAAATCAAGGCCTTAAATGACACACTGGACCAGATGGACATCACAGATATATTCAGAACATTTCATCCCAAAGCAACAGAATACACATTCTTCTCTAGTGCACATGGATCATTCACCAGAATAGATCACATTCTCGGTCCTAAATCAGGTCTCAACCATTATCAAAAGATTGGAATCATTCCCTGCATATTTTCAGACCACAATGCTCTGAAGCTAGAACTCAATCACAAGAGGAAATTTGGAAAGAACCCAAATACATGGAGACTAAACAGCATCCTTCTAAAGAATGAATGGGTCAACCAGGAAATTAAAGAAGAATTGAAAAAATTCATGGAAACAAATGACAATGAAAACACAACGGTTCAGAATCTGTGGGACACAACAAAGGCAGTCCTGAGAGGAAAATATATAGCGGTACAAGCCTTTCTCAAGAAACAAGAAAGGTCTCGGGTACACAACCTAACCCTACACCTAAAGGAGCTGGAGAGAGAACAAGAAAGAAACCCTAAACCCAGCAGGAGAAGAGAAATCATGAAGATCAGAGCAGAAATCAATGAAATAGAAACCAAAAAAACAATAGAACAAATCAATGAAACTAGGAGCTGGTTCTTTGAAAGAATTAATAAGATTGATAGACCCCTGGCCAGACTTATCAAAAAGAAAAGAGAAAGGACCCAAATAAATAAAATCATGAATGAAAGAGGAGAGATCACAACGAACACCAAAGAAATACAGACAATTATAAGAACATACTATGAGCAACTCTACGCCAACAAATTTGACAATCTGGAAGAAATGGATGCATTCCTAGAGAAATATAAACTACCACAACTGAACCAGGAAGAAATAGAAAACCTGAACAGACCCATAACCAGTAAGGAGATTGAAACAGTCATCAAAAATCTCCAAACAAACAAAAGCCCAGGGCCTGACGGCTTCCCAGGGGAATTCTACCAAACATTTAAAGAAGAACTAATTCCTATTCTCCTGAAACTGTTCCAAAAAATAGAAATGGAAGGAAAACTTCCAAACTCATTTTATGAGGCCAGCATCACCTTGATCCCAAAACCAGACAAGGATCCCATCAAAAAAGAGAACTACAGACCAATATCCTTGATGAACACAGATGCAAAAATTCTCGCCAAAATACTAGCCAATAGGATCCAACAGTACATTAAAAGGATTATTCACCACGACCAAGTGGGATTTATTCCAGGGCTGCAATGTTGGTTCAACATCCGCAAATCAATCAATGTGATACAACACATTAATAAAAGAAAGAACAAGAACCATATGATACTCTCTATAGCTGCTGAAAAAGCATTTGACAAAGTACAGCATCCCTTCCTGATCAAAACTCTTCAAAGTGTAGGGATAGAGGGCACATACCTCAATATTATCAAAGCCATCTATGAAAAACCCACCGCAAATATCATTCTCAATGGAGAAAAACTGAAAGCTTTTCCGCTAAGGTCAGGAACACGGCAGGGATGTCCGTTATCACCACTGCTATTCAACATAGTACTAGAAGTCCTAGCCTCAGCAATCAGACAACAAAAGGAAATTAAAGGCATCCAAATTGGCAAAGAAGAAGTCAAACTATCACTCTTCGCAGATGATATGATACTATATGTGGAAAACCCAAAAGACTCCACTCCAAAACTGCTAGAACTTGTACAGGAATTCAGTAAAGTGTCAGGATATAAAATCAATGCCCAGAAATCAGTTGCATTTCTCTACACCAACAACAAGACAGAAGAAAGAGAAATTAAGGAGTCCATCCCATTTACAATTGCACCCAAAACTATAAGATACCTAGGAATAAACCTAACCAAAGAGACTAAGAATCTATACACAGAAAACTATAAAGTACTCATGAAAGAAATTGAGGAAGACACAAAGAAATGGAAAAATGTTCCATGCTCCTGGATTGGAAGAATAAATATTGTGAAAATGTCTATGCTACCTAAAGCAATCTACACATTTAATGCAATTCCTATCAAAGTACCATCCATTTTTTTCAAAGAAATGGAACAAATAATCCTAAAATTTATATGGAACCAGAAAAGACCTCGAATAGCCAAAGGAATATTGAAAAAGAAAGCCAAAGTTGGTGGCACAATTCCGGACTTCAAGCTCTATTACAAAGCTGTCATCATCAAGACAGCATGGTACTGGCATAAAAACAGACACATAGATCAATGGAACAGAATAGAGAGCCCAGAAATAGACCCTCAACTCTATGGTCAACTCGTCTTCGACAAAGCAGGAAAGAATGTCCAATGGAAAAAAGACAGCCTCTTCAATAAATGGTGTTGGGAAAATTGGACAGCCACATGCAGAAAAATGAAATTGGATCATTTCCTTACACCACACACGAAAATAGACTCAAAATGGATGAAGGGCCTCAATGTGAGAAAGGAATCCATCAAAATCCTTGAGGAGAACACAGGCAGCAACCTCTCCGACCTCAGCCGCAGCAACGTCTTCCTAGGAACATCGCCAAAGGCAAGGGAAGCAAGGGCAAAAATGAACTATTGGGATTTTATCAAGATCAAAAGCTTTTGCACAGCAAAGGAAACAGTTAACAAAACCAAAAGACAACTGACAGAATGGGAGAAGATATTTGTAAACGACATATCAGATAAAGGGCTAGTGTCCAAAATCTATAAAGAACTTAGCAAACTCAACACCCAAAGAACAAATAATCCAATGAAGAAATGGGCAGAAGACATGAACAGACATTTCTGCAAAGAAGACATCCAGATGGCCAACAGACACATGAAAAAGTGCTCCATATCACTCGGCATCAGGGAAATACAAATCCAAACCACAATGAGATATCACCTCACACCAGTCAGAATGGCTAAAATTAACAAGTCAGGAAATGACAGATGCTGGTGAGGATGCGGAGAAAGGGGAACCCTCCTACACTGTTGGTGGGAATGCAAGCTGGTGCAACCACTCTGGAAAACAGCATGGAGGTTCCTCAAAATGTTGAAAATAGAACTACCCTATGACCCAGCAATTGCACTGCTGGGTATTTATCCTAAAGATACAAACGTAGTGATCCGAAGGGGCACGTACACCCGAATGTTTATAGCAGCAATGTCTACAATAGCCAAACTATGGAAAGAACCTAGATGTCCATCAACAGATGAATGGATAAAGAAGATGTGGTATATATACACAATGGAATACTATGCAGCCATCAAAAGAAATGAAATCTTGCCATTTGCAATGACGTGGATGGAACTAGAGGGTATCATGCTTAGCGAAATAAGTCAATCGGAGAAAGGCAATTATCATATGATCTCCCTGATATGAGGGAGAGGAGATGCAACATGGGGGGTTAAGGGGGTATGGAAGAGTAAAGGAAACAAGATGGGATTGGGAGGGAGACAAACCATAAGTGACTCTTAATCTCACAAAACAAACTGTTGTTGATGGGGGGAGGGGGTTTGGGAGAGAGGGGGTGGGGTTATGGACATTGGGGAGGGTATGTGCTATGGCGAGTGCTGTGAAGTGTATAAACCTGGCGATTCACAGACCTGTACCCCTGGGGATAAAAATATATGTTTATAAAAAATAAAATTAAAAAAATAAAAATACAAAAAAAAAAAAAGATATCCCCATACTGACATTTTAAATCTTTTATGTCTGGGCTGGCAAAAGACACTTATTGTATACTGTACTTTTAATCGCTTTAAGGTAAATCAATAATGAATGTATTCTTATTGGATCAGCAGTCCTGGGCTAGGAGTCTGAAATTTGCCTTTCATCCTGCCTACTTGTCCTAGATTAAGCTTTGGGGAAACATCTGCTCTCCAAATCCTGGCTCTGGCCAACTAACCTCTTGCCTAATCCTAATCTGTGGATAGTGTATCACAGAAATTATATCTGCCTTCAAACTCTGGCTAATCTCCTAGGTTTATGCATGTGGAACAAGAAGGCAAATAAAAGGCCAGAAGCCCTGTAGAATTTTCTTCATCAGCAGCAGATAAAACTATAAAAAATTTGGAGATGGACTATTGCCCATTAACCGTTCCTGACTCTCAGGAGCTCTGAGGAAGGAAGGGGTAAGCAAAGCCATCCTTCCTTCTAGGGAGAAGGTTGAAAAGCTCTAGTCCAACCCTATCAGCGTACACATTGTATTTTCCTAGACATGGAGGTAGAGTGGTGAAGAAAAACAAGAACTCGTCTGTGTCCTCACCCTTCTATCATTCTACGTTTTGGGGTGTTGGGAGATTGGGCTATGGGGTGTGTAATGATTCCCACCTTCCTGCTTTTCATGTGTGGCTGCAGTAATTCTCTGGATGACTGTCATGGACCAGAAAATGTGTGCCCAACTCAGAGAAGGCATGGGTTCCTTCTCAACTACTGAGCACTCTGCTATATCTATGCCTGGGCCACCCCAGGAATTCCCCATCTGGGGCAGGGCATTGGGCATTGGCAGAAACCTTAAGAAGATGGTCAACAGCACTGTATGGCAGGTGAGAAGATGGGTATTCATAATGCCTTGACAAAGGCTCTGCCATCTCCACCCCAGTGTTGATGTTGACCACCTCTGAGAGGCTAGGTCTAGGTCTCTAGGTTACTTTTATCTCTGCCTTCCCAACTCCCTATGTTTACTTCAGGCAAACTTTCCTTCTCCCTGAGTTATAGCAAACCCCTTCCAGATCATTAAACCCTCAGTCTTTAGTTCATTTTGCCACACCTGGAAAACAATCTGTCCAGCTTGCCATTCATATCAAACACTTCTGAAATTCAGTCAGAAGACTTCATTTTAGTTCTGTGCAGTTCTTTAAACCTCTCACTGCAATTTCAAAAGCCACAAATTTGAAGGTTTGAACGTGAAAATTTAATAGTTAAGCATTCTAGTATTTCAATAAAATTTGACTAAACCACCCCAAAAAAACAAATAATCCAGTTGAGAAATGGCCAGAAGACATGAATAGACAGTTTTCCAAGGAAGACATCAAGACAGTTAACAGACACATGAAAAGATGCCCAACATCACTCATCATCAGGGAAATACAAATCAAAAGCACAATGAGATACCATCTCACACTTGCCAGAATGGCTGAAATTAACAACTCAGGAAACAACAGATGTTGGCAAGAATTCAGAGAAAGGGGAGCAAATTTTCATTATTGGTAGGAATGCAAACTGAGCCACTCTGGAAAACAGAACAGAGCTTCCTTAAAAAGTTAAAAATAGAATTGCCCTATGACCCAGCAATTGCACTACGAGGTATTTATCTAAAGGATACAAAAATGCTGATTCAAAGGGACACATGCACTCCAATGTTTATAGAAGTACTATCAACAATAGCCAAATTATGGAAAGAGCCCAAATGTCCATCGACTGATGAGTGGATAAAGATGTGGTGTGTATATATATATATATATATATATATATATACATATATATATAAAATGGAATACTACTAAGTGATTAGAAAGAATGAAATCTTGCCATATGCAACAATGTGGGTAGAAATGAAGTGTATTACACTTAGTGAAATATGTCAGTCAGAGAAAGATAAATACATGATTTCATTCATATGTGAAATTTAAGGAACAAAACATATGAACATAGGAGAAGGGAAGGAAAAATAAAATAATATAAAAACAGAGAGAGAGAAAAACTGTAAGAGACTCTGAAATGTAGAGAACAAAATGAGGGTTGCTGGAGGGGAGGTGAGTGGAAGGAGGGACTAAATGGGTAATGAGCATCAAAGAGGGCACTTGGGATGAGCACTGGAGCTTATATATAAATGATGATCACAAAATTCTACTCCTGAAACCAATACTACAAGATACATTAACTAACTTGAATTTAAATTAAAAAAAAAAAGAAAAAGTTGACCATAGCATACTTTTATAAATGTTTATACACAGTGCTCACAAATACTTTTTAACTCCCATATTTTCTGACTTTTTAAAAGATTTTATTTATTTGAGAAAGGAATAGAGACAGACATCGAGAGTATGAGAAGGGGAAGGGGAAGAGGGAGAAGGAGACTCTCCACTGAAAGAGGAGCCTGATCCAAGGTTCCATCACAAGACCCTGAGATCATGACCTGAGCAGAAGGCAGACACTTAACCACCTGAGCCATCCAGGCACCCCTCTCTGATTTTTTTAAAATTTGTTTATTTAATTTCTGTACCCAACATAGGGCTTGAATTCACAACCTTGCGATCAAGAGTTGTATGCTGTACTAACTGAGCCAGCCAGGTGCCCCTTCTCTGATTTTTAAATTCTATAAAGATAATTAACTCTGTAGTAATAAAATGCTATTCTTCCCCTAACTTAATTCTTCCCAGCTAGGAAGGATATTCACCGGTTTTAAAGTTTGTTTCCTTATATGTAAAGGGAAGTTGTAACATACCTACCTTAAAGATTTATTTCAAGGGGCACTGGGTGGCTTAGTCGTTAAAAGTGTCTGCCTTTGGCTCAGGTCATTATCCCAGGGTCCTGGGATCCAGGCCTACATTGGGCTCCCTGCTCCACGGGAAGCCTGTACTCCCTCTCCCACTCCCACTGCTTGTGTTCCCTCTCTCACTGTGACTTGTCAAATAAATACATAAAACCTTTAAAAAAAAAAGATTTATTTCGAGAATGAAATGAAATTGCAGGTGTAACATAGCTGGCACAAAGTAGGTGCCCAGTAAAGGCTAGTTCCCCTAATCTGCTCTTGCCCTGGAATAATTTTGCTTACATGACTTTCTAAGTGAAGTAAATAGATAATGAATGATTTTGCATATTTCTGGTTACTTCATCCATCACTGACATTGTCATTTCTCATCATCAGTATGTTGAATTACCCAAAGCTAGGTTTCAAACAGTGATTAAGTTCTTTGGAATCCATTGTTTTATCTTCTTTCTTTGATCTAAATTTAATAACTTTTATCTAGACATCAGTCCACCCACACATCCTAAAACTGCTTGCTTTACAGTAATCAGAGTTTCATTCACTGCTCTTTAACAAATCAATAGTATTTAGGAAAAAATGCTTTTTTC
Organism: Enhydra lutris kenyoni; assembly: GCF_002288905.1. Lineage (NCBI taxonomy): Eukaryota > Metazoa > Chordata > Mammalia > Carnivora > Mustelidae > Enhydra > Enhydra lutris. The sequence goes on from NW_019154089.1 coordinate 51,330,037, forward strand.
AGTTTTCTTCTCAAAATTAAGAGTGAAAGAATTATGGGAGAAAAGGTACAAAAAAGAATAAATATGATACTTTAAATACAAGTAAGAAAATCTTAAAAGTAATTATAATCTCAATTTATTGTAAGCAAAGTGAAAAATTTACATTCTTATCTTGTTAAAGCAAATTGAATTTAGATTTTCATTCCTGATCATCTCTGTAGCTCAAAGTTGAGGAGAATACCCTGGGATACCAGGAGAGCCCTGCATTGAGCACTATAAGGCATACAATCAACACTTAAATACATTTAAATGCTGCTAATTTTTTAAAGTATTTTAAAGACAGCCACATGGGTACAACCAAATGTTCTGATTTTTACCTTTCTCATTTTGCCTTCTTTTTCATGATATCCAAATATATCATACAAATTCACTTCACACTCAAGACAGCACAATTTATCGGTTTCTTTTGTTGGCTTTGTAAGTCTAAGAGCCTTCCATTTTTATTCCCTTTTTTAAGACAGCAATTTTATTAGAAGCTTTAAAATAAATAAATATGTGAGAAGTGAGTTAGAACAGGTAGCTTTCACAAGTACACAGATCACCTATCACTCAAATGTGCCTCTGGTCAGGTCCCACAGTGAGGCTGGGGGAGGTTAAATGTTTGCATATTAAAGATCTCCATGCCTTCCAGATGTTCCACCAGGATAGGGCTTCAGCTTCTCTCTTTGTTCCCTTTATCAAAATGCACTCTATGTAAGAGTACCGATTCCCTTCTTAAAATATTGAAGTTATTGCATGATCATGGAACTTCACTGGGAGTGCAATAAATAAGAAGTCATTAAAAGGTCTGATTCGGCAGCCCTCAGGCAAAGGTCAAGTCCATTTTTCTACAAGCAATGTTGAAAGCACAAAAGACTAAAATATTGATGCCAATGCGATCCATTCTTACTAACAATAATATTAGTCTGTTAAAAGATTCTTATAAAACAAACATTTACCTCTCTAGAGAAGCAGGAAGAGTTGCTACATTCAAATGTCCAGTCTGTTGATAGAAGATTATTGAGGGTAGAGAGTTGTTTCACAAAAAACACTTTATGAACTTATTCCATTAAGATTTTTAAAAATAAATAATGGATAGATAGATAAATGATAGATGATAAATGAGACAGATAAGAGAAAAGATACCTAAATAGATCAGTGTATATATATATATATATATAGAGAGAGAGAGAGAGAGAGAGAGAGAGACTATATAAAGTATATAAACATATACCCATGTGCCAAAAACATTAAAAATAAATATTTAAAACATACAAGAATTTTTGTTCATTCCATTAATCTATTAGTGGACATTTAGGTTACTTCAGTCTCATGGTTCTTATGAATAAGAAATAAACATCAGCGCAGGGGTGCCTGGGTGGCTCATTCAGTTAAGCATCTAACTCTTGGTTTTGACTCAGGTCATGATCTCATGGGTCATGGCTGCATGCTTAGCAGGGAGTTTGCTTGAAGAGTCTCTCCTTCTGCCTCTGCCTCTCCTCCTACACATGTACACACTCTCTCTCTCTTAAAAAATAAATCAATCTTTAAAAAATATCCATGTGCAAATATTTCTTTGAGATCCTGCTTTCAACTGTTTTGGATATATCCACAGAAGCTGGATTATTGTTTCATATGGTAGTTTGGTTTTTTTGAGGAATTTCCACAGTTTTTCATAGTGGCTATACCATTTCAGATTTCCATCAACAGTACACAAGGGTTAGAATGTCTCCACATCTTCACCAATGCCTATCATTTTCTTGCGGGGGGGTGTTTTGTTGATAATGGCTATCATAACAAGTGTTGCATGTGTCACATTTTTTGATTTGTGTTTTTCTGATAACTAATGATGTGGAACATCTATTTGTATGCTTATTGGACACTTGTATATCTTCTTTGGAGATAAGTCTAATCAGTTCCTCTACCCATTTTTAAATTGGATTATTCAGAGTTTTGTTGTTGAGTTGTGGGAGTTTTTTTTAAATATATTATGAATATTAGCCCTTTATTATGGTATATGGTATATTAAGGTATATGGTTCACAAATATTTGGTATATGGTATATGGTATATTATGGTATATACCATAATATGGTATATTTATGGTATATTAAGGTATATGGTTCACAAATATCTTCTCCTATTTCATAGGTTGCCTTTCATTCTGTTGATTTCCTTTACTGTGTAGAACTCTTTAAATTTGATGTAGTCCCATTTGTTTATTTTTGCTTTTGTTTCCTGTGCTTTTAGTTTCGTATCCAAGAAAACATTGCCAGATCCAAGGTCATGAAGATTTTCCTCAGTGTTTTCTACTAGGAGTTTTATAGTTACAGGTATTATGTTTAAATCTTTAATCTCTTTTGAGTTGATTTTTTTATATGTTATAAGGTAAAGGAAGAGCTTCACTTGTTTGCATGTGGATAACCAGTTTCTCAACACCATTTGTTGGAGAGATTATTCTTTCCCCCATGTAGAGTTTTGGAATCCTTGTCAAAGATCATTCTACCATATGCATAAGGGTATATTTCTGGGCTCTCTGTTTTGTTCAATCAGTTTATAGGTCTCTCTCTTTGCCAGCACCATACTGTTTTAATTACTATAACTCTGTAATATGTTTTGAAACCAGGAAGTTTAAGTTCTTCAGCATTGTTTTTCATCGTTTTGACTATTTTTGTTCTTTGGAGATTCTGTACTAATTTTAGGGTATTTTTCCTATTTCTGAAAAAAATACCATTGGTGTTTTGGTAGGAATTGCATGAACTTATAGATTGCTTTGGGTAGTGTAGACATTTTAACAATATTAAGTCTTCCAATCCATGAATACAGGATATCTTTTGATTTTTTAATGTCATTAACTTATTTTTTAAGGTTTTGTTTGATCTCCAATAGAGAGAGAGCACAAACGGGGGGAGCAGCAGGAAGGAGAAGCAGGCTCCCCACTTTGCAGAGAGCCCAATGTGGGGCTCAAACCCAGGACCCTGGAATTATGACCTGAACCAAATGCAGATACTTAACTGATTGAGCCACCCAGGTGTCCTATCTTTAACTTTGTTCAGCAATGTTTTGTAGATTTCAGTGTACAAGACTTTCTCCTCCTTGGTTAAGTTTATTTCTAATCATTGTATTCCTTTTGATGCTATTATAAATGGGAGTATTTTGATTTCCTTTTTGGATTGTTCATTGTTAGTGTATAGAAACCAAGCTGATTTTTGTGTGTTGATTTTGTATTCTGCAACTTGACTGAATTGATTCTTAGCTTTAACAGGTTTTTTTTTTTTATGTGTGTGTATGAAATCTTTAGGGTTTTCTACATGTAAGATCACGTTATTTGTGAACAGAGAAAATTTTACTTCTTTCTTTCCAATTTGGATGATTTTTGTTGCTTTTTGTTGCCTAATTGCTCTGGCTAGGACTTCCAGACTATGTTGAATAGAAGTAGCAAGAGCACGTGACTTGTCTTACAAGCAAAGTTTTCAGTTTTTCAACTTGAGTATGATATTAGCTGTGGTGTTTTCACATACGGCTTTTATTATGTGGACATAATTTCCTTCCATTTCTAGCTTATTGAGTGTTTTTTTCACATGAAAGTGTGTTCAGTTTGGTCGAATGCTTTTTCTGCATAGATTGAGATGGTCATATGGTTTTTTTTTTTTTACATTCATTCTGTTAATGTGGTGTGGTACATTAAATTTGCAATCCAATAATAAATCCCACTTGGTCTTGATGTAAAATGTTTTCAGTGTGTTGTTGAATTCTCTTTGCTAGTATTTTGTTGAGGATTTTTGTATTAATATTCATCGAGCATATTGTTCTATAGTTTTCTTATAGTATCTTTGTTTGCCTGATTTTGGCATCAGGGTATTGCTGGTAATGAGTCTGGAAGTGTTCCTTCACCTTCAATTTTTGGAAGAGTTTTAAAAGGATTTGTGTTAATTTTTTTAAATTTTTGGTGGAATTCTTCAGTGAAGCCATTTGGTCTTGGGCTTTTCTTTGTCGGAAATTTTTTGATCACTGATCCAATCTCCTTACTTGTTATACGTCCATTCAGATTTCTTCATAATTCCATCTGGGTAAATCATATGGTTCTAGGAATTTATCCAATGCTTTTATCTTATCCAATTTGTTAACATATTATTGTTCCTAATAGTCTTTTATGATCCTGTGTATTTCTGTGCTGCTGGTTGTAATGTTTTCTCTTTCATTTCTGATTTCATTTATTTGAATCTTTCATTTTTATTTAGCCTAGCTAAATGTTTGTTGACTTTGTTTATCTTTTCAAAAAAAACCTTAGTTTTATTGATTTTTATTATTGGTTTTTTAAAAAAATTTTTTCAAGTCGGAGGACTTCTTCTAGTAATTCTTGTAAGGCAGAGCTGAAAAGGTCTTCACTTCTCCATCATCTGTTGAATATAGCATTTTTAGTTTACAGTTTTTTCTTTTAGCCCTTGAAATATGTCATCCCACTTCTGAGACAGAAACACACATACATACACAATACATACATACAGAGAGAGAGAGTGATGGGAGGGGAGAGAGAGAGACTTATTAGAAGGAATTAGCTTACACAATTATGGAGGCTGAGAAGTCCCATGATCTGCCATTGTTAAGCTGGACACCCAGGAGAGCTGATAGGTAGTGACGGTCAGAGTTTGAAGGCCTGAGAACCAGGAGAGCTAATGGTATGTTATAGTCTAAAAACCTAAGAAGAGCCAATGCTTTAGCCTGAGTCTGAAGGCCAGAAAAGACCAACATCTTACTTAACTCAAGCACTCAGGCAGGGGAAGTTTCTTCTTACTCAGCCTTTTTGTTCTATTCAGATTCTCAGTTGATTGAATGAGGCCCATTCACATAAGGGATAAAAAATCTGCTTTACTGAGTCTAGGCAAGAAAGCATATAAAGGAGTGGACCACAATTCAAGTCATGTTTTTAATTTTAAAAAGAAAAACTCTCCTAATTCATGGCAAAGGTTCATGGACAGCATACCAGGTAATAATCTTTTAGTGAAAGTCATGACCAAGATGCCATCAGTCATATTGCTCCTAATTCCCCTGGTCAGCAGATACTGTAAGATTGCTGTTTATTAAAATATGACCAAAGGATTATCTGAATGAGACTCACCTGGGTGAATTAAGAACACAGATCCCAGGACCTAACACTGGACCTACTGCATCAGCATCTCCATGGGAGGCTCTGAAGTATGCTAAACCTTATCTAAAACTCTGACACAGAGTTTTGAGATAAAATAACTTATTTTTTGGACTTCCCTTCCAAACATGGCTTCAGGGAATTAGATAGAGGCTTTTCCAAAACTCTGAACCAAATTCCCTCTGATTGTTCAATGTGGTGGGTAATACCAATCTCACTTGACAGTGAACGGAGAAGAAGATAAATCAGATATTTAAAAAGCCTTGTTCCATAAATTGAATTCTGAATATCTTTTCAATAAGTGGGTTTACTAAATAAAATGATTCATTGGGCACTTTTGCTTCTTGGCACCTATTGAGTTAGCAGAATCATCTATTCTTTTGTGTTGTTCTTACCTCTGGTTTCTCAAGTTCTGAGAAAAATGAAAGGAAGAGAACCTAATAATTACTGAGTTCCTAAAATACACTAGGCTCTATATTAGGTATAATAACTTTCATTTTGCTGGTGTAATCTCACAGAAGCCCAATGGAATAAGATATTATTAAATCTCCATGAAACTCAGAGATTCACTTTGCTTGTCTAAGGCCACACACATAGTAAGTTAAAGAGCCACAAATTGAATCCAAGATGATCTGACATAAGACCCAGGTTCTTTACATATTGCGCCTTGTTGTCCTCTTAGGTTAAAGCACAAGCTAGTTTGTGGAACACTTGTAGAGAACTCAACCCCAAAATATAATTCTCTTTATGTAAAGAGAGCTCTTTAATTGGTGAATGAATAGGCAAATGTCTGTGTATGGTGGGGAGGATTTCTGGCTATTTCTATAGATTTACTGGGTATTTGTTAATTCTTGTGCCCTTTAAGGTACTTGGGTGAAAGCCTGTGGGAAGCTCTGCCCTAAACTATTCCCAGTATTGTCAGCTAAAACCCAGACACCCTAAAAAAGTACTCAGAAGTGCAAATAACTCCTTGAAACAACTGCATGTGAACTGGTTTACACCAATTGTTCTTGTCTAATTAGATGTGTACTTCCATATAATGAAAGTCAGAAGGAAGGATTAATACTTTATGAGATATGCCTTCAGGAATAAAGCAGGCAGCAGAAGTTAAAGGGCAGTTCTTGCTATGACATGCAGGGAGAAAAAATAATAAACCATAGCTACAAAAATTTTGTATATGCATGAAATTCTACAACTTCCTACAGTATGAGAATTGCTTTCCTTTGGCTATTTCTCCAAAATGACTAGTAAGAAAATTCATAAAAGACAAAGACCTGCATACTTGTCTAGTCTATACTACAGCTTCAAAAACATTCTGACCATTACAGTCCTGAGCTTCTGCTCCAAGGGAATGTCTAATGATGCTTTTGTTGGAAACAGCTCCCCTTATGGTTTCTGTCCAAAGCACTCAGGATGGACTCCAAATGTACTCTTCTTAAGCAAAGGAGGATAATTTAAACAAGTGCAAAAGCAAAGCCTAAGAACTTTTTTTAGGTCATTGCAAAGGCTCTGAGTAAGGAAGAACATGCCATTGCAGTTTGGTGGGAGCAGAGAGTAGTGTAAGACCCAAAGAAGATCAATGAAACTCAGACCAGAAAAATCACAGACACTATTTTCTTAAATCTCTTCACTGATTTGTTATCCTCTTAGATTAGAGCAAAAGCTGGTTGTAGGAAAATTTATAGAGAACTCAACCTAAACAATGTAATTCTCTTCATGTTAAGAGAGCTCTTGAATCGGTGGATGAATGTACAAATGTCTATGAGGGAATTATAAATTAATATCAAATGACCACGATTTTGAATTTATGCTAAACATAATTATTCAGTATAAGTTTACCGTAAAATAGAAAACCTACAAAGTTCTATTTTGTTGCATTTTAATATCTTGAGTTGGGGTGCCTAAGTGGCTCCATAGTTAAGTGTCTGCCTTCAGCTCAGGTCATGATCCCAGGATCCTGGGATCTAGCCCTGCATCGGGCTCCCTGCTTGGCAGGAAGCCTGCTTCTCCCTCTCCCACTTTCCCTGCTTGTGTTCCCTCTCTCACTGTGTCTCCCTCTGTCAAATGAATAAATAAAATCTTTAATAAATAAATAAATAAGTATCCTAAATTGAAGCACCCCTCTGGGCATCATTATAGATTATATGACCTGCTTCTTATGCTTGTGTACAAAACAAAATCTTATAAACAGCAATCCTTCAAAATGTTGTTCTAATGGGTCTAATTGTGCCTGGTTATGCTGTGCCTTTTTCCAAGGCATAAAAGAAAAGTAGAAACTAGGGAAAGTATGCCTGTACCTAATATTCCAGAATAGAACTGAAGGCAGAATCCCAAAAGACAGAATGACTCAGGTCAGCATTACAGGAAGTGGGAAAGGCAGACTGTGTTTCTAGGGTAAGATTTCAGGACCTGGAGGTGACTTCATGGACTTAACAACAGAATAGTCCTTAGGGGTTCTAGACACATTAGAGCTGACCAAATTACTCCATTGATGGAATTTAAGGCAAATTAGGGTAAGTCAAATATGTTGATAATTTTTACAGTGCTGAAATACATGGAGTATTACTGGACTCTTAGATATCATCATCAGTAGATTCTTACCAATTAGCTCAGGCTTTTTTTTTTTTTTTTTTTTATCATATCTAACTATAAAAGGTGGGCGCAGAACAAGAATTTATTCACTAGGCAAATTTGGGTAGAGAACTCATTACCCAAGAGCTCAGCTTAGGTCAAGTGCCCATCCCTGAATCAGTCAATAATAATCAGGAAAGAGAGGATCATGATGTATGAACTTGCCTTTGATCACAGCAATGATCACTGAGGGTATGGGGAGGGGAGGGGCATTTTCTCTGTGTTGCCAAGAAGGCAGCACCATAAACCTCCAATATAGCACATGTGATGATTTTTTCAGATGTCCAGATGATTGCATTTTCCTATCATTGCTGTTTCATTTTTTTAAAAATCTACTTTCATTCAAATACCTCCTAAATATTCAGGAAGTGTTTGTTGAGTGAATTACAATTGACTTCACCTTTTCCTGTGCCAACTTCATAATCTGAATTACACTAGTTAGAATGGCCAAAATTAACAAGACAGTAAACAACAAGTGTTGGAGAGGATGTGGAGAAAGGGGAACCCTCTTACACTGTTGGTGGGAATGCAAGTTGGTGTAGCCACTTTGGAGAACAGTATGGAGATTCCTTAGGAAATTAAAAATAGAGTTACGCTATGACCCTAAAATTGCACTACTGGTTATTTACCTCAAAGATAATATGAATATCGTTCATCTGGACCTGCATTTGTCGTGGAGTCCCCAGTAGAATAGCATTTTGTCTTCTCTCTACCCTTTTCTTCCCTCAAGGATATCATCTATTTCAATGACTATATATATATGTATACATATATATATAGTCATTGATATCAACATATATCAATGATTCCTGAATGTATATCTAGCAGAGATCTCATCCCTGAACATAAAAGCAAACTTAAAAGTATTTGAATGAGGGGAGTGAATAATGTGAGAAAGAAGATTGGAAAAGGACAGGTGGGCCTCGGTGGTTAAATCAGTTAACTATCCAACTCAATTTCAGCTCAGGTCACAATCTTGGGGTTGTGAGATCAAACCTCACATTGGGCTCTGTTCTGGGCAAGGAGCTTGCTTAAGATTCTTTCTGTCCCTGATCCTCTGACCCTCACCTCCCTCCCCCCAAAAGACAAAGTTCTGGGGAAGAACACTATTTGGGGCACTGTATTTCAATTGGTAATAGCCCCCAGATTACTGCACTGTGAAGGGTTCTGATCTTACATCCAGGCTCTGAAGGAAAGTGTGCCAAGTAGAGGAAAGGGCAAGAGACTGAGATCACTTATACCACCTGTCTGAGCCACCCAGTGGTCATCTCCAGTGAAAGGCTGCGTGGGGACAGATAAGCCAGCAAAGGAGGCTGGGATAGAATAACTAGGTAGGAAGAGAATTAGAGTAGAGTCAAGTCAAGGGAAAAGACAAGAAGGAAGGCTAATGATATGAAAGAACTCAAAGTGATCAAATATTATACAGTCAAAGAGATGTCTTTTTGTATGGACAAATAAGTCATTGAGAATAGCTGTTGTGGTCCAGTGTTGATTGTGCAAAACTAACTAGTGGACTGGAAAGCTGATGGAAGATGAGAAAATGGAGACAACAGTCTACTCAAGGAGCCATCTATGTACTAGACTGGTCTACAGAATGGAAAGAAAGTTGTATTTTTTAACAGGACAAAAGTGAACATGTTTGAAGCCTGTGCAGGAACAGCGGTTCAAAGACTCAAGCTGTGCAAGAAAAATGTACTAAGATTTTCACTACAGCACTTTTTGTAATAGCAAAAAACCAAAACAACAGAAATGACTTAAATACCTATCAATTAAAAAAAGATAAATGCTGTACAATCATCCATACCCACACACATCATTTAATGTTGCATTTCTAGCACCTAGAACAGTATTCTATACTTATTACAGTATCCTATAATTATTATGAAATAATTATATACTAAAAATTAATATTTACTAATCTAAATGATAGTAATGTCTGTCTCTACCTACAGGGGAAGGTATTTTTGTCTGTTTTGTTCACTGTGATATCCCTAGTACCTGGAACAATACCCAGCATAGAGTAGGTACCCAACAAACATCCGTTAAATGGCTAGTGTGAAAATGAATGAACTAGAGCTCCACAGATGAATATGGAAGAATTACATAAACATAATTTTGAATGAAAAGAATAATTTTTAAAAGAAATAATGCCATTTTTATAAAAGTTACACTTTTGAGAAAAAAGGTTAAAGTTTTGCACAGTAGTACCATATATAGTTTTGGGATACATACATGTATCCCAAATATGTATATATTGAAATATGGATACAGACATATACAAACATAAGTATGGATATACAAGCAAATAGACACCTGTGTATATATACATATACATGTATGTTTATACAGTCAATGTTCATTATTTACCATATTGATGTTCTCTAAGATATCACAAACACTGAATTAGCAAATTCTGAACCATTGTCCCTAGGGAGAACTCAGAGTTAGGTTCTTGTGAGGTTCTGGGCATGTTTTTGTCAACTGGTCAATACATAAACTGGTTTTATGTATGTATCCTCTTAAAGACACCTCATTTGCTATATATAATTGACTCATTAACATTGAATTCATGGCCAGCAGCACTATAACTCACACCTGAATGAAGCATATCTAATGGGTGTTTTCTCTGTAAGTCACACCACAGCCTTCTTGCACTTAAGAACACTAGACAGCACTTCAGCCCTATGTTTGGAATTTGTTGTAAACAGTGAAATCACAAAGAAAAGCACAAAAATGCAAAAAGCATAGAAGTAAATAGATCACAAAATGGATTCTTCTTTATAGTTTAGGAGCTGAAATAAAAAACACAGTTTCCCTGCTCAGCCTGAGTTAGGAACATAGGGTCTAATGACTCAAAATTTATCCTGTTCTCTGCATATCCATGAATGACTACAAAAGCACTGGTAATATTAACTTGGGGACCACAAATAAATTTTAGCTAGTGGGCAAATTCCCAAATATGATGAAATCTATGAGTAATGAGGAATGAACAAAATATTCATATATTTTGTGAGTTGGTTCTTTTGAAGTCAGGCAAGGTGGGAGTGATGGAATTATGGGGAAGAGGAAGAGAAGGAAATGTGAATAATGTAAGCAATGGAAGTGGAGTGGGAGATAAGCAGTTATCCATGGTATCATGTATATCTTTCTTTCTTTTGCTTGTCTGTAATAGTTTATAATAAATTTAAAAGTTATTTTTATATATTTTATATAATATAATTATGTTTTATACATCTATTTTACAAAATATATATTTTATATAATATTTATTATATATTTTTATATAAATAAAATAAGAGAAAATAGGTAAAAAGTTGATAATTCTCTTAATAGAAACAGTGACATACTTCTGTTCCCACCCAGAAACTTACTTCCTAGAAGTGATCCTCTTCAGCTCAGCTTTTTCTTCTAGAATTTTACCCCACTTAGATAAACAAGATACCCAGTTCTGGATCCTACATAGAATTTAGAATTGCATACAATGAATGCATCACCAAATCAAGAGTGTATATTCATCTCAAGAGAAATGGAGTCCATTGCCAATGTTGAGTTGCCCTTAGGTTCCTCACCAGTTAAATTTCAGATCAATATAAACCTTGGGAATCTAAATTGAGTCACATACACAACAAACTTACTAAAGATTGGGCCCAATTCAAAGTGAGAAAAAAAGGGAATCCTGCAAATCTTGTAATGGTGGGAAGTCTGGAGAGAAGGTTGATGTTTGAGAGTCACAAAAGGAAATCAGACAGCGATGAATATAATAAAGATGGTAACAATGAAATACATATGAAAAGGTGGCCTATAGAACATATTCCCAAAATATGCTGCATAGATTTTGTCTGTCTCCACCCCACTTTTAAAAAAGATTTTACTTATTTATATTAGAGAGAATGAGAGAGAGTACATAGAGGGAGAGGGAGAAACAGAATCTCTGCATAGCAGGGAGCCAGACATGGGACTTGATTCTAGGACCCTGAGATCATTACCTGAGCCCAAGAAAGCTCCTTGACCTACTGAGCCACCCAGGCACCCCTGTCTCTACCCACTTAATGAAAAATGAAAACATGGGTATGTCTGCTGTGTTCATTAATTCCTGCCATGGGGTAGGCACTTAATATTTGTTGAATTAACAACTGAATGAATACAAGACTGTGGCAAATGTAAAAGGACAATATGATACAATGCTATGGATGGTTTCCCCTGAAAAACTCCTTCATGTTTAAATTGAAAACATTCCTCATCCAAGTTGGAGAGCTAAAGGAGAGTGAAATTTGTGCCTCCGGCACCTTCATATCACTGGGGCTCCGTGGATATCTGATGATCTAGGTCAATAGCATTGGCTACCCCTTTCTCAGGAAGTTGCAGTCAGAACTCATTTTCAAAAGTACTTATTGATAAGGATTCACTTAAAATGGCAGGGGAGCTTCCTTCACAGGGAATTCTCTGGGGTACTCATTTTTAAAAGCTGATATTTACATCTTCTAGTTATCTCCCCTGAAGAGTCCATTTGTTTTGTTTCTTCCTTTTCTATGACTTCCCCCACCATTTTGGCTGTTATCTCCACACTTGAGGCATTTTAATTATTTTCAGAAGGACCCAGTGCTGAGGTTTCATTAGTATGTTAGTTTTATGTTTTCTATGATTCACATCCTGAGAGTTTTCACCATATTTTGCTAGTTTATTTATGAGCCATCATTCATCACTAGGATTTGTATTAGCAAACGTATTCTTTTGTTTAGTATTGCTTGTTATCTCTTATTCTTCTGTTAATTTTGAATAGCAAATGCATTATAGTGCTTGATTCTTTTGGTTCCAAACCATTGACAACATAACTATAAAGACCCATGAATTCCCTGTTCTTGTTTTTGTGATGGTCAAAATTCCATCATTTCATTACATGCCATAGGATATTGTAAAAAGAGTAGAGGTTAGAAGCCCTGATTTTTAATCTATTTTCTGCAATTTACTAGTTCTATGAATTTAAGCAAATCATCCAAACCCTCTGTGCCTTAGTTTCTTTATCCATCCAACAAGTATAATAACATCATTTCTATAGGATTGTTCTCAAACCAACTGAAACACAGGCTGATACTGTCTTCTAGAATGCGCAAAGCACTTTATCAATTTCAGATACTGTTGTCATAGGTACCTTTCCAATCAGATTGCCCTAGTCACTGGTTTAGGTGTTTAGGTGTGTCAGCCCCAAAATAGTTGCTTCAGGACAGGCAAAATTATAGCCAGCCACCTCAGTAGAATGACTTAATAATTGAGTTCTACCAAGGTGGTTGGCTATGATTTTGCCTGTCACAAAGCAACTATTTTATATATATATATATATATATATATATATATATATACACACACACACACACACACACACACACACACTCATATATATATATATAAAAATCTGTGTGTATATATATATATATAGGTATATATATATATAGGTCTTTACTCTCATGAGCTTATATTGGAGTCAGCATAAGATTATAAGAAAAGGATAGTTAATATCAAATAAAAAACATATATGTACAGGAATATTTATATTTATATTCGTAATGCAGAAGTGATGGCATGTCTTCACCATTGCAAATTATAAATATAAATAAGTCCCCCACAGACACACACAAAATACTCCCATTCTTCTTGTGTACATACATACCTTAAAACTCATGCATTCATAAGAAAACCAAGGTGATATTTAAGGTGGAGATGGGGGAACGCTTACTCCTTGAGGCAGGTATCTTTACTAACAACTTTTCAAGAAGGTCAATCTCCTGTCTCAGATACAACCACCTCCTCTCCATCCTGACAGTTCTGTCTTGTCTTTTTTTGTGGGAGAAGAACATTTTGCCTCTGACTCATAAAAGACTTTTTCCTCCACAATCTCCATCACCCAACTAATGTAGACAACTGTGTCATACTGTAAACATCTTCCCTGCACCTCATCTCACCCTAGGGACTGTAAATGTGCCCTCAAACAATTCACTTTGGATTTATTTAATCCTTTTGGTGCAAAGTAAAGGCTAGCTCATGCTTTGTCCTTGTAATGTGACATAACAGTGGAGGACACATGGGTGGAAAGCTCAGATCCCAAACATACTTCTTAGTAGCTGTGTAAGTTTGGGTAAGAGATTTAGTTCTTTTGTGCATCAGTTTCTTCATCTGAAAGGTGAGATAACAAAATTACTATCTCATTATGTTTTTGTAGGAGTTAAATGAGATAATACATGCAATGTACTCTCCAGTACAGAGAGGTCACTCAATATTACATAAAACTATTATTTCTTTTTTTCCCAGATGAAGCATAATTTAATTTTAATTTTTTAATTTTTTTAATTTTATTTTTTCAGTGTTCCAAGATTCATTGTTTATGCACCACAGCCAGTGCTCTATGCAATATTGCCTTCCTTAATGCCCACAAAAGGATCACCCATCCTCCCACCCCCTCCCTCCAAAACCCTCAGTTTGTTTCTCAGAGTCCACAGTCTTTCATGCTTCATCTTTCCCTCCAATTTAGCCCAATTCACTTTTCCTTTCCTTCTCCTAATGTCCTCCATGTTAGTTATTATTTCTTGACAAGGTAGTTAATCTTGGTGTTTCCATAATCTTCTAAGAGAGAACCTAGTGGCTCTGAGAACATGAATAAAGGTTTATTGGGTAAATATAAAGTCAGATTGGATAATTATTTTAATAGTAGGAAGCTATATAAGAGATGCAATATTTTGGACCCTGATATTGACGGCCCCAGCTAATTTAATTTCTCTGAGAGGGTCATATATTTGCTCACCAATAACACTAAAGGATTAACCTCAGTTCATCTCAAGCTGTAAACATGATCTGAGAAGGAATAATTACAGGAAAGAAACTGTAGTGAGGAATTAAAATTATTCAGAGAAGAGACATGAATAAGAATCAAGTAGAAAAGGTTGTGAGTTGATGCAGATAGGAGGAACAGAGAAGAGTAGCTCTTGAGTCACAATAATTGACATAAACCAATGACCTAAACAGAAAAGGTAGCTTGAAAGGTTTCTGGGTCATGGGAACCATGAACAATTAGCTCTAAGTGCCAATTTCCTGGATTGTTGAGTGGATGAAACAATAATTAATTTTAAACTGTTTTGAAAAGGTAAAAGTGCTTTAAAAATATGAGGCCATTTAATAATGAGTGGTTAAGCTCCCTCAATAATGGATACTTACAAATGTAAAAAGGACCTTATTTTGCATTCATTCCATCTGTGTCCTGCTGGTTTCGGTTGATTTCAGGCATGAGATACAGAGTCAATCATTCTCTGTTGTAAATTTAGCATCCAAAGTAATGTATTTTGCTTAAATATTCTTCCTCCTTTTCTTTTAAATAAAATTTTTGACTTTTGCTATTGTTAGATAATTTAAAAAAATTCTTTCCAATGCAACTAGAGTATAATTGCTCCTTACTCCCATGTCATTCTACAGATTTAGGAAAAGTTGGAGTTATACCTGAAATAAATTTCTGTAATGGCTGGTACAAGGAAGGAGTTGCAGAAGTCAATGAAGATAATTCCCACAGGGCACTGAAAAGACCAAGACACTTCACTAGATGAAAAAAAATGATCACTATTTTGATAGTTGCACATTTTACAAATTATTTGATGTCTACTCACTTTTATGTCTTAAAATAGCTCTAAATGTTGTCAACAGAGGTGTTCAGTGAGGTTTGGTTATAACCAAAAAGATCTGATTATGCTGTTCTTGCAAGATAAAGTTTTCACTTGCTAGGACAGCATTCCCCCCCCACCCAGAAGCCCTACGCTTGGATCTTTAATAAACAATAATAAATATCAAGATGTTTAAAGCTGGCTCATGAAAATCACCCAGATATAGGAGTCCATGAAAGGAGATTTCCTCAAGATATGAGAAAAGATATCTGAAAAAAAAAAAGCAAAAATTTTATCTTGTCAAACTATAATAGTATTTAAAATAATCTTTTTATCTGTATTATGCCTTGGATTACCCTTCCATGTCCCCTCATTGTGTCCTATTTCAGTCTAAAATTCTGGGATCAGACTTTGCGTTCCGCCTAAAGTAAAGTTATATAGATGTGAAGGAAATCAAAACAGAATGAAAGTTTCCCGTAACTTCTAAATCACTTAGGGGAAAAAATAAATCATATGACTTGAGTCCTGCTATGAAGGAATTAAAAATGTAAACAGGGGAGAAGATTAATAAAACAGTGTCAAATGGTATTAGCAGTAGGCAGCCTCCAAGATGACCCCCAATGATTGCCCCTGCTAGTATTCAGACCCTGGTATTGTCCTCTTCACATCATACCAGGTAGATCTATGTTACCAACATTAGATGACAGTGTGATGGTACATCACTTCTCAGATTAGGTTGTAAAAGGTAGTATTTCTTCCATCTTAGTCACTCACTCTCTCTCCCTCTTAGATAATTCCTTAGAAGTGAAGCCAGATGTCATGTTGTGAACTGCCCTGTGGAGAGGTCCACTAGTGAGACTGACAAGACCTAAGGCAAGGCCCTGAGGCCTATAACCAATAGCCACTAGGGTGAACTTGTAAAAGGATTCCACAGACCAGTCAAGCCTTCAGAAGACTGCAGCCTAGCAAGCATCTTTACTGCTACCTCCTGAGTCTCTGAGTCAGAACTTATCAGCCCTCAGAAACTGTGAGGTAACACATGTTTATGGTTTTAAGCCTCTAAGTTTGGAAGTAACTTCTTATGCATCGATATACATCTAATGCAGTATTCTTCCGACTAAAACTGCTCTCAGAATTAGGAAAAGAGGAAGGTCAGTGAGGCCTCAGCTCAGGTGGATAAGCACCTTGGAGAAAGTGTGGCGTAAGTGCTGGCATTTCAAACGTTGAGAACAGATCTTCCTTCCCCCTGCCTCTCTGTCCCAGTCCCATGCTTCCTCTCACCAGCAAAGTCAGTTATTGGCTCCTTGTGTATATTTCTGGTATATCCTGAGCATGTCTGATGTTGATTTGAACATCTTTGATCTATATAAATACTAACAATTTTCCTTCGTATATATGGAGGAGAGAAGCATGTAGGCTTGTAAATACTTTGCACCATGTTTTGAACCCATCTGCAAAGTGTGTTAGTTTATCAGTCCTAATGTTTAACATCTAGTGTCTGAACTTAATTCCTTTTTATTCTGCATTTCTATTTTACTCAGATCCATAGAATAGACTATTTAAAGATCCATTTGGACTTTGGACTATTTAAAAATCACTTGAATAATAAAGTATTCTAAATGTTCACCACCATTTATGTAGCAGACTAGTTCCCATCAGTTAGTCTTTCCTTTTTTCCTGGAGGTATTTAGCTTCCATTAATAATTTATTATCTGTTTTAAACAAATATTTAAACGTTCATTAAACAAATTGTTAAATTTACAAATTTAAATTTACAAAAATTAAACAAATGTTTAAATGTTCATTAACAATTCATTATTGGTTTAACCCTGTGCTCATCTCAGGGTCCTTGAATAGTAAATTTATAGCCTTTTAGAATTGTGGAGTTTTCTTGCTCCCTATGAAATTCTCACATTAATTATTAGGGTTTTATTCTTGCATATAGCTCCTGAGACTCATAAGCTCCTGAGACTTTCTGAACATTTGCTGTCCATGAAGTTTTATTTTCCTTCTTTGTGCTATATGTCAGCTTTTGGAATCATGTTGCCTATGTTCTGCTTCTTTTTTAAGTTTAACTGAAAAAAATGTAAGTTACTATTAAATTATCAAATTTGACTATAGAATTAAAACTTGAAGAGTCAGTGAAACTTTTTCCTGACTGCACAATAGAATTTTTTGGAAACTTTAATAAATATTTACATCTGGGTCCCACCCCCTACATATTGGGTTTTAATTAATCTTGGGCATAGCCTGTGCATCAGGATTGCTAAAACCTTTTCAAATGATTTTACTGTGTAGCCAAGGTAAATAACTACTGTTTTGGTGAACCTGGAAAGTACTGCAACACTATGAAATTAAGCTATCTGAGATAGACTGTTTGACCAGAGTAATGCACACACAGTAAACAGTGCTTTGCAGTTCATCATCAGCTAAAAGCTCAACACTCTGTACTTGTTTCCAATGTTAAGTATTATTAGAGAAGGCAGTTAGAAACAAGCTGTGTTTCAGTAACAGAATATAAAGATAAGTGTCTATATTTTTATTCTATGTGTTATTTATTTGGCAAATTAGTCCATACCTGGGAGTGAAATAAACCTAAAATGAGTATCCTGATTTTCACATTCACTTAGAACTTAGACCTGTGGTAGGTGAAATAGTAGCCCCCAAAATGGGTCTTAATCCCCAGAACCTGAATTGCATGAGTACAGCAAAGGGGATTTAAGGTGGCAGATGGAATTAAGGTTGCTAATTAGCAGATTTAAAGACAGAAAGATTATCCTGGGTTATTCATTTGGATCCAGCATCATCACAAGAATCCTTAAATGTGGAAGACGGAGGCAAAAGAAGAGTCAGAGGAGGGGATGTGGCAACATATGTAGGGTTAGAGGGATGTGAGCTGAGAAGTCAATACACTGGTACTGGCTTTGAAGAAGGACATGAGCCATGGAATGTTGTAACCTCCAAAAGCTGGAAGAGTCAAGGAAATGACCTGTCCCCTAGAACCATTAGGAAAAGAACCCAGTACTCTACCAACACCTTGATTGTAACCAAGTGAGTCCAGTTTAGACTCTGACCTTCCAAACTGTAAGATAATAAATTCATATTATGTTAAGCCCCGTAAGTTTGTGGTCACTTGTTCCAGCAGCTATAGGAAACTAATACAACTTACCTATTATATATAAAAAAGAAAAACCTACAGAAATGTGAAAATGCCCTTTTGAGAACAGCTCTTTGGTGGTCCCAGGATTCCGGGACATATGGTGTTCTCATGTCATATACGCTACCCAGGCAGACTGCAATCCCTACAACTGGGTGTTGGGTAATCCATAGATTCCTTAGTGAAAACACAGCCTCTCATTCCACAAATCCTCAGATGGTTATGGTGGCCAATATGTGCAAGGCAGTGAAGAAGACATGCCCAGCAGAGGGGACAACACAGAATAAGCAGGCTCTCTCTTGTACTGTTCACCAGGCCCAGTATTGTCAGTGTTGCCCAGACTTTGAAATAGACAAAGGTATTGTTTGGAGGACTTGTCACCATACTGATGAGAGGTTTTTTTTTTTTTTTCTTGTTTCATGTGTCTCTTTTGTAATTAGCTCTGTGTACTTACATTGCTCAGTGACAACTGCCCCATCGTTCACAGTGAGGCTCTTAATTCTGTTTTCAAAACACTCTTCCTTGAAGTCTCTATTCTGTGAACTTCCCTTTCAATTCAGCCATGAAAATATACAATATTAGGTCAATAAAAACAAGGCAATCACTCTAATTTTTGACAGAAGGATATAATCTGAAAGGAAAATAGAAGTTTTAGTTGTGCAGGGCATATGCTGAACTTCCTGGTGAAGAAATTCAGTTTCCTGATTGAATGATATCTGTTTCATCTCATTTTTTTACTCCTAATTTCTACTTATTTATTCAGCAAATATGTGAATAATTACGATGTCATTTTAGGATACCATGATGAACAAGACAGACATAGCCTTCTCTCTACTGGAACTTAAAATCTAGTAGTTGTTACAGAAAAGAAAACAGAAACTTCTAGTATTGGGTTATTAATGTGTTTATCCACACACCAATTATTTATAAAGTACTTATATTGAGCTAGTGCCAGGAAAAGAAAGGTGAGACCCAAGACTATATTTTAGATACTTAAATGAGGATGGTGGGAAGCCCCTTCCACACAAATTTAATGTCCATGGGATATACTTAACAGACAGAGATTTCATTGAACCGACTGCTATTAGTCATTGAAGACGGCTGTAAAGTGGCTGGTACATTTGTGTGGCAGGCTCTTCTTTCTTAAACCTCAGCAGGGCCCACTTAGCACTTCAGTTTTTTTATTCTGAGATTCTTCTAGACTAAGAATTTAAGACTATTTGGAACAGTTTTTCTTAAAAACTTGGAATTGTTCCCAAAAGAAATAAATCAAAATCCAAGATGACTTTGCAACTAAGTAACCATAGAAGAGGGGGTTTTCTTGGCCACATTAAATCATCTGGGAACACCTGAAATTCCTACTGAATATAATCTCAGCGCCTGACACTCTAGAACCTGCATTTTTAACCTAGACCCCGGGACTAAAGTATGATCATTACTGCCTTTGAGGATCCTCAGTCTATCCGACACTGTCATATTTCTTTATCAGTTTGAACAGCTGGGTCTCTCTGAGTTGACTCTAAATTCAAGAAGTTTCCTGAGGGATTTTGAATAAGACTACCCTCTTAAACCAGTAAATCTCATACATCATGCATGAGATAACATCTGTGGAAGTAAATGAGCTCATTTATAAGAGCTTGTTTAAAAACATTTGATCTGAGGAGAAGGGAACATTCAAGTTCAACCATCTAAGGTAACTTGGTTGGCAAGTAGAACAAGTTAGTTACCAAAATATGGAAACTTAATCAATTGCTTTATAGCAGGTCTTAGAAAAGCTTGTTAACTGAAGGCTACTCATTCCTTCAATGTCTCTCTCTCTCTTTTTTAGCCTTACTCTTGTCTAACATGAAAGACTGATAGTGTTACCCAGCACAGTTGAAGGGGCAGGGGTAGTCTGAGAGGGAGAGAGAGGGAGGGAGACTGGATTTGGGAAAGAATAAACAACTGATTATTAGAGAAACCTTTTATTTTCTCAGTTAGAGATGAGTCAGCAGGCCTCACCATAAACTGAAAGAAGAACTCTCAAGACCATGTCAAGAGTCTTGGCTCTGGGTCCATGATCACTGCTCAGTTTTCTGGCTATAATTTGGAGTCCCTGGAGATGTCACTACAGAGAGAGTGCGTTGGCCAGAAAACCTCTGCACCCCAGTGTCCTTAATGTTTATTTTTCTCATTGTATATTTATATGTTGATTTGTGGTATATGATTCTACCACTGTTGAGTCTGGAGAGTTGAGCTCGTGGCCCCAACGTCCGCTCTAATTATGGTGTCAAAATAGTTTCTTGACTGCTGACTTAAAGTCAAGACTCTGAAAGTCAAGAAAGTCAAGACGCCGCTTAACCAAGCAGCTGGATTTTTTTCAATAACATCTCCAGGTTGTTTCTAAACAACTGTGAAATGTTTTAGAGATTTTTTAGAGCTGTAAGGAGTCAGTATTTTACAAAGAAGGAAACAGGCTCAAAGAGTTGAAGTGACAGGCCAATGAATAGGGCAAGCACATGGATGGGTAGAGACACAAACGTCTTCGATAGAAGAACAACATTTTTTCCACACATTCCAGCATCTCTCACAAACACTGTTGGGAGCAAGAACTTTGTTCCCATCCACTTACATGCCCACTGGGATTTTAATGACAATACACCTTTGTTAGAAAGCAGATCCTTCCACAGATTAAAAAAAAAAAAAAAAAACAACAACGAAAAAAACTTCATGATTATAGAAGCTCCATGTGTAGAGGAATTTTTCCCAAGGCTTTCTGGCTTCCAAAACCAATATATGTCAATGCATGATGATATACTTCTTAAGCCTGGCATGGATTTCTTCCTCTCTTTCTAGTCATCCCAAAGTACCCCTGCTTAAGTGTACTAAAAATGAGGTAGAAGGAGCTACGTAAAACTCCCTTGCTTGAAAATTTGATCTCCTCATTTTGAAAAGAACTCCTAAGCTTTGACAAAATGTTTATGTTCTGTGAAAAACACGGTCATTCATCAAACTTGGTTTTATACTTAAGAATTAAAAGGGAAGGTCAGGATGCCCCCATGGATGTGATTTACATCTTTAAGCATGTTTAGACAGACCTCCAGCACACAGAATTGCCTTCCAATGTAATAACCATAAAAGTTCACTTTATCTGTTTTATCTTGGTTGTATTGCTGTGTTTGCCCAGCGCTTCCAGGGCTAAAGAATAACAGAAACCAGACCAGAAATCACTGCATTTTCTCTGGGCCCGAAATCTCATGTGCCAGAACAGTCACTGGACACCCACCAGTCTGTTGATTGGACTCAGATTATGACCTCCTCATTTGTTCCATTTAAATTACCATGAAGGCATGAGCTCAACAGTGCTCTGAAACGCTGTTGGCATATGCTGTGTAAACAGCCCATGCTCAGACCTCAGGAACCCCTCACCAATAGCCTAGGGAAATCTCTATTACAAAACATATAGGTTTGAAATCCAGAAGCCATGGAAGTCCACTCTGGAAAGTCTAAGGGGCGGCCCGGTTCTTAGAGTGTGGGCTGCTTCCTGTCACTGCCAGCCTTCAGCCCGCTCTGGGCAAGAAGTGTCTCCTCATCAGCAGATGACAGATGGGTATTAGAAGATATACAAATAATGTTTATGTTGTATGGTTGTCATGAGGATTAAATGACATAGTTCACTTAGTATGTGAGCTACACATTCATGAGATCATTTATATAATCAGCCTTTAAGAGTTCTCATAGAACCTGTCACACGGAAATCCTTAAAATACCATTTATCCCTTCATTCTAAGGTATCTCTCCTCTTTGGTACTTATTAGACTCCCTAACACTAATAGCAGGAATAAAGGAGAAACAGGACAGAAATGCAATGCAATTTTGTCTTTTTTTTTTTCACTCTTTCTTATTCTGGGTAAGAAGAAATTGAATGTAACCATGGAAAATTATTATTGTGGAAGAGTAAAATAAACTAAAATGAACCTCAGAAAATCAGAAAAATCTGGCTTGGTTCACATAATGAACAGAGAAGCTTTTCAGGTTGGTCAGAGGGGGTGACCTGAAGTCGCTTTCACATGGACAGAAAAATGGGAGGAAGAGAAGAGGTGGCACTTGACACATGCCAGGGTGAGAAACATTCTTTCTCTCCTAAAAATGAAACTTCTCCCTGCCTGAATCTTCAATGAGGAAGGGGAGAGGAAATGCTGAGGGATGGAAAGGCTGGGCAGGAGCTGGTCTGTGCTTCTGTCTGTTTCCGGGCTGAATTCCTGATGGGCTTAGTCATTCTGTTGTTGGTAAGGTCCCCGTCCTCACATCCTACTGATTCCAGGAACCTCTCAAGGTCACTAGTAAAGGAGCAAATTATCTGCAGCAGGTGGTGATTGCTTCCACAATGACCCTCCGCTCCAGACAATTACAGAGGACTCTCTTTCCCTCCTTGTTGCACTCAGGGACCAGTTGCCCCACTGCCCGTGTGCAGAGGCAGCCTTTCGAGGCGGCAGGTTGAGAATATGGCGATCCAGGATAGGTGACAAATCTTTGATTCTTGGAATTGTTTGGCAGGGTGGATTTGCTGAACAACCAATTTCCTCTAACTTGAAAACAAGCTGAGAGCAGAGGAACTGCTGAGACGCCCGGGGTTGGTGGCTTCCTTGATTATAAAGGAAGGCTATCCAGGGCCTTGGTGCTGTGCCTCCCGGAGTAGATGCTGCCACAGGCAGAGCAGACTGACTCTGAATCCTGGGAGGGCCGTCTAGATACGTGTTTTGCCTCGTGGGGTCATCCCCCGAATCGCCAAGCTGTCCTCTCCCACTGAATACCAAACACGTTTGTGAGAACTGGGAAATTGACCTTAGTTTTTAAAAGGGTCTGCTTAGTTGTCAGTTTTCTCATCCTTTTATCAGGGATTGGCAATGGAATGAGCATGTGATTCCCACAGGGGACAGAATGTCAGCCATCTTCTCAATGGGAGGTGCACTGACTGACACTGGATGGTGGATGGCAAAAGGGAGGCTGAGCCCTGGTTAACCTGCTGGAGCAAACCTGGTCTGGGCCTGCCTTAAGATACCTTTCTAGGAGACCTACTAAATGCCTTCGTTAGTTCTAACTATTTGAGTTTAGTTTTCTTACTTGCTGCTAAAACATCCCCAAAATACAGAAATCTACTTAAAATACATAATTTGTCTTTTAAATTATTGCACTTTAATGTAAACATGTAGGGTCACCTCTCTAAGGAACACAGTTATGAATGAATGAATGAATGAATTTACTTTTAAAAGCTGGTCTGATTATCACATTTTATTCACTAATTCTGTAAGTCTTAGTTGAGTGTCCATTCTGTGTCTAGCACTATGCTTGACAGTGAAGGTAAGTGGATAAATAAGACCCCGCCCTCCAACTGTTCATGTCTACTGAAAGATACAGAAGCAAAAATGAACATGGAAAAATACAATGTGATAACCGTGATGATAAAGCTGTGCCACTATTCCTAGGTTCCAAAGAGCAGCTGATGCCAGAGCTGTGTTTCACACAGGGTAACTGGGAACTAAGTCAGGTAGAAGGGAAGCAAATGAGTATTCTGGGCATTGGAGATGTGAACAAAGGGCATCATCACTGAGACTGTCCTGTGAGTGATAAACCTTAGAGTTGTCCAATGCACAACATATGCTACTGTATATAGCAATCCTCAATAAAGACAAAGGAAAATGGAAAATGGTGTGAGAATTCATGGAACTACAAACTACCTTTCTTGCTGCAATGGCAGACAGGACATCAAAGAAAAGTTGGAGAGGCACTCAGAAATGTGCATTCTTCTTAGAGAATCACCTGTGTAGCATATTAAGGAAACTTTATCCCGTAAGTAGGCTGTTTCTCCTAAAGTTTGTGTGTTAGCAATGCCTGGTGAATATTTTTCAAGTACAGACTTATAGGCCCATCTCCCAGAGATTGATGTCACAAGTTTGGGGTGAGGCCAGGTACCTGTAATCTTTAACCAGACCTCCAATTGATTCTTCTTCCTCCTAAAATTGAAAAAAATGGTGGTGGAGAGGCAGTGTCACTGAAGGACGTCAGCCAGTAGAAGGACATGGCCCAGCTGATTTCAAAAAGCGGCCATTCTGATGCTGTTTGAGGGATGGAAGAGGAACTGGCACATTGGAGGTGGTTAGGAAGACAGGCAGCAATTCCTATGAAACGTAAGGAGACAAGAAGGGTAGGGATGGGAAGGAGACGAAAGACTCATGCAACTCTTGGCCAGACCAAATGGCCTCAAGGTCAGAGGAACACTATGACCCTCACTTGTTTTCTGGATGAAGAGCCTGATTTAGGGAACTCCTTGTGAGTGGGCAAAGAATACCAGAAGCCCATGTGGCATCTCCTGAAGGTGTTGCCACAATTGACTTCACAATTCTTGCTGAGGAGATGCCTGTTCCAACAGCTGAGGTGAGGGAGTTGCTGAGCGGTTGGTTCCCAAAGAAACCACAACAGGAAATCACGCACTCCTTATCATCAGAAATCTTTCATCTGCAGGAGGAGAGAAGACATATGACCCCAAATACTTGTAAAATACTCCTTCAGCTGTCAAGTGTTGTCAATGAACTAAGTCAGTGTTGTGAAGAGGAGAGGCACCAAGAAAGGGGAATGGGGAGATATGTAGAGGGACAAAATCCACAGTTTTCCTCTGACCTTTCACCCAGGAGTATGGTCAAGTGGTTGAGGAGATGAATGGGCTCATTCAGTAATCCAGTACCCAGTGTTCCTACACAAGTCCGAACACTCCTCTGCCTCATGCTAAATGTCTGGCCTGAGGTGAGTTATCTAATCCTTGTTTCCTCATCTGTAAATGGGGATAGTAATTGTACTACCTCAAATGGCCATGAGTAGTAAATGAGTTCACATTTATAAAGCTCTTAGAAGAATGTGAGCACTTTGTATAACACAGTGCAACACCTAGAAAGCTCTTAGAATACCTGTTTAAATGGAGGCACCTGGTGACTCATTCAGTTGGGCATCTACCTTCGGGTGGGGTCGTGATCCCAGGATCCTGGGATCGAGCCCTTCATGGGGTTCTCTGCTCAGCGGGGAGCCTGCTTCTCCCTCTCCCTCTGGCTGCTGCTCCCCTTGCTTGTGCTCTTTCTCTCTGTGTTAAATGAATAAATAAAAATTAAAAAAAAAAAGAATACTTAAAATGTAATTTATTTAAATAAAATATACTTACTGAATTATATTTAAGATAAACTGAATTCAGATTTGAGTTAAAATGTATGTGCTACATCTGCAATAACTGGCCAGGACATATATTGAGCCAGGGTCTTTGCATTTAAGCCTTTATTTCCCTGATGGGACAGGTGCAGTGGCTTGGAGGTTCCAGTAGTCCACAGACACCTTGACGATAGCTACAGAGAAATCTGTGCCCACGTTCACAGTGCCCCAGGGTCATTACTCCTCAACATTGCTGAAAGCACCTGACTCTTCCATTTCTCCCATGGGTTTCCAGCCTCTTTTTCAGGTTTCAGGCTTTTTTTTTTTTTTTTTTTCACTGATTTAACTTCTAAACATACAGGAAAGGAAAAGTGGTCAATGTACTTGTTGTGACATCCAAAATGAGTTTTTCTATTCTCCCATTCACAGTGATATTTTTATAGAAAACAATAAAAATTATTTCTGTCTGTGGTTCTACCCAAGGGAAAATAGAGTATCATGTATGTGTATGAGGCTCTGCAAACTTTAGAAGAGAAAGGAAAAAAAATGCCCATGAGAAAAAAAATGCCTGGTAGACAAGAGCCTTAATTTTAAAAGTTTAATTCTCAATTCCATTCCAAAGGAGTTGGATGATAGTTAATACCCATATTTCTGAAGGAGAGTTGGTTGTGAAGACACTGTCTAGCCAGGCTACACTTGACTTAGTGAGTATATTTCATAACATCAGAGAAACATCAGTGAAAACGATCTTCTCTTTTATAGACTAAAAGACATTCATTGCTGTGGGTGGGAGCATTCTGTAGAACAAGATTTCTCAGAGCATGGTTTTTTTCTCAGACCATGTACATCAGAAACTCCTCAAGTATTTATCAAAATTTCAAAGGCTGTACCATTAGCCTAAGAAAGCCATCTCAGGGTAGACCCAAAGCCGCTGATTTCCACATTTCTCTGCTAATTTTGTGCATACAAAAGTTTCTGAACATGCTAATGAAGACACCAACAGAGGTCACCTTTGTGGCTCTGATTCTTAAACTGAGGAAAGTAGTCAGAGTCAAAGTTTCAGAAATTGGAGTAATCTCGGTGCAAGGAAATCTCTGTAGAGTATTGGTGTATAAATAAGCATTAGGCTTAAGGAAATGGCAATCCAAGAAGATAGACCCATAATGGGTATGGGCAACTTAAGGGTTGAATTATACAATCTCTGGGGCTCACTTTCCTCACAAAATATCCCTTGGGGATGTTGTCAGAAATAGATGCCAAGGATTCTTGTATCTGGTATTCAAAGATACAACAAAGTTGACTATATTACATTCCCCTATTAGATTACAAATTCTCAAGGACAGACTCGGGGTCTTTTGTATACTTTGGGTCTCTGGGGACTAACACCAGGCCTGTTAATGACAGATAATAACAGACCTCAGCAAATACTGAGCAAGTGTTTGCTGAAAGGAACTGAGGGAAGGATTGCTTAATTGAGAAGAGTCCACTGGATAGGAAAAAGCCCAACAGAGTTCAAAGAGATCTGAAGATGAATTTACAAAAGCATGTGCATTGTTGTTATTGGATGTATCCCTAACATTTCAGTAAAAATGTTAATATCATATTTTTCTATTCTGTCCCCACCGTATTCCATGCAATTTTGTTTACAAAACTTTGTCATTGGTTGTCTCTGTGTTGTAAGGACCTATTTTATATTTTAATTTTAACCAGAGGCTTCCATTGAGGTTAAACAATAACTTTGCTGTTTAACCCTTAAACTATCCCTGCTCCCCTTCCCCCAGGGGACTTAAAAACAAGTCCCGGAAAACCAGTTCCAGGTGTGAAGGCCAAGAAAAACAAGGCTGTACCCATCTCGAGTCTAGCCCTGACATAAGTACAGCCATCTTGGCAAAGCAAAAGCTGGCACCTTGCACTGTAAGAGTGGGTTAGGGGCATTTGGTAGTTGTGGTCAGTGCTGTTTAACTACAATATAGAGCGTTTGCTCTAGATATTGTATGACTGTATACATTTTAATATAGTGCTGATTAAGGTCAAATTCTGATTAAAATATGAGTGCAGAAAAGATTTTTTTCTTTTTTCTGTCACTGAGATTTAGTGTAACAGTTTTGCTAACGTTGTAAAATCAGTCCATCATTGTCTGTGATCTGATGCATATTTTATGTCATTGAAATAGGCTATTCTTGAAACTTGGAAATAACCAGTAAAGTGAGAGAAGGATGGGGAGTTCTTTTGTCTGACATTTCTGAAACCTTTGTTTCTCCTGTTGTGTAAAGAAAACTGACAACTACTGTGACTTTACTTACTCTGCCATATAAGAAAGAAAAAAATAAAAGCATAATGACTAGGGAAAAAAAAAAAAAAAAAAAAGAATGGCCATCCTGAAGGCCGGGAAGCCATTTTACTGAGCGTCCCTAACCAGCCCACACCGGCACGTAACTTGAGATAAGAGAAAGTAGCTAAAACCTAAGAAACAACTTAATTATATACCACCAGGGCGGTTAGGCGATGGCACCACAGGGACCAGATGTTAAAGAAAACAAATAGTTAACTTGCAGAGATCACAATCCTGCAAGACAGGAGTCTCCCTTGGTTTGCAAATGTCCTGATGATTTACAAAGAAAATGGCTATCTCTTCAATGCCCCAATTTCCAGAGACAAGTGGCTCAGTTCCTCAAGGCCTAAGGTCGCCCTCCCCACCATAAAACTGAAGGAGGCTGAGGCAGAAGGAAATGTAAATAAAGTTAAATTTCTTCTAAACCTAAATCTCACTTAACCACCAGGTTGGCGCCAGGGTGACGCCGGGGTGACAAAAGGTTAAACAAAGTTAAACTGTCAGAGTGGGGCGCAAGACATGCATGTAGCTATGAAAAAGTGCCTTGAAAATGCTATATAAACCCTTGGCTTTGAGTGCTCGGAGTCCTTATTGAAACCCACTGCGCCGCGCGGATACTTGGACCCCAGCTAGCTGGAAATAAACCTCGCTGTGTGACTTGCGTTATCGAGAGTGTTCTCTCTCTAATTGAGGGGTGGTCAACTCCGTACCCTAACAGTGTCTCTGTCCCTTCAGGCTATCCAGAATTTTGCTAACCTTCAACTAACTTAGTAATACAATATATTGAATTTTCATAATACTGGAGTCTAATTTATAAAGTACACTTTAAATAAACTTCTCTGTCCTGATTAATTTTGATCTCTAGGGCTATTTTTCAATTTATTTCAAAATAATTATGACTTTAAGATATTTCTTCAAAACGAGTTTTTTTTTGTTTTCCTTTGAATCAGTTCCACAGCAATATTAAGATACAAAATGTCTCCCACTGGTAAAGCCCTTGGCATCTAGCATGCCAACATATTTCATACATAAAATGGTCAGCAAAAGACCAGCCCCTTTGACCTCTGAAGATCACATATGTTAATGAAAAGAAAAACAGATCTTGGCTAGTTTTATCTCCAATAGTACTTAATTCCTTTTTGGGAGTTCAGGGGTTAGAGGAGGATTTTAGTTTCAGTATTCTTGCAAAACCCTTACTTCTCTTTCTAAAAGAGATGTCTGGAAAAGCAGATTTTACACACTGAAAAATCTTTTAACATTGTTCTGAATGACATAATAATATAAAGTAAGGGTAAATGCAAAACACATAGGTTACTGATCCTGTTGATTATAGATGCGTTTGCAATTTAAGAGAAAAAATATGTTGGGATACAATATGTGTAGAGTTTTACAGAGCCAAGACTGTGTGTGGAATATAATTGACAGTGTTTGGGAAGCCCTGGGATAAAGGCTTTCAGTACTATTTCCACAGCTACAATTTTTAGACAAACATAAGCCTTCTTGTTATATAAGCATGCAAAATATGGTTATTTATGTAGCAAGAATAATCTAAACAAATCAAACTTACTTAGAGTTTATTAAGTAGACCTACCAAAGTGAAACGGACAATGAAATCATAAGCTGTCACACTGGAAAAGGCTCTAGAGTTTACTGGCGATCCTCCCATATTGAGTTGGGGCTGAAGATGATAAATTACTTGCCAGTCACCCAGCAGGTAAAAATTAGCATTAAGCCGGGTTCAAAACTCCTTGTTTTAGCTTCTAGCAGAAAAGAATGACTAGGCAAGGGAAATGTTGGAAGTACTTGCTGTTACTCAAAGTTATATCAACACGGACCAAAGATTTATCTGTAATAGTTCAAGCAGGTATTTAACTAAATTAAAATCTAACACTTACGTGAAGTAGCTATATGATGCAAATAGCTTTTTTAGACTTACTATATTATAAAATAGCTCTGACTATCTAGTATTTTAGAACTTGATACTGTGTCAAAGGCAAATGGAAGGACATGAATGAATATGCAAGATGGACCAAAAAGATGAATTCTATTCTAAAAGAAGAATGAGGAGCATGGGAGCTAGAAGGAGAGAAAGCCAGGCTGCCACTCGTTACCAGCACAATCTGGGGCAGGGCATTTCTTTGAGTCTCAAATTTCTTGTACCACCTAGGATAGAAACATTGGATGGAAAACCAGTTTAAAAAGCATTCATGTAATAGATGTAAAATCATTGTTATTATTATACTAATTAGATTGGTATGTATTATACTAATGAATAGCATACCATATTCTAGTTAGTATAATATAAATGTCAGTAATACTACTACTGTTTTAAATGCTTTTTACAGTCAATATTTTTGTGGTTAGAGTGCCCATCGTAGTAGTAACTACACAGAAATCACTGTGGAGATGGAGGTACCCTTTTTAAAGAATACCGAGAGACTAATGAGATGTCCAAGGGTGGAAAGTGGGGTGCCAGGGTTCTACTCACAAGACTCCTCCTCTCTCTAGTTACAACTTTTGCTAATCTGTCATCCACATTGTCCTTCAATTTTTCCAAGCACCCTCAGCATCTTTCCACTTAAATGCCCAATTAGCCCAGTGTCAACATAGACGAAACTGATTTCCCCTGGTTCTCTGAACTCACATCTCCTGGTGTTATTCATGATATCATCAGTCACCCATGCACTCAGCCGGAAACCTACTTTGGCTTCATCTTCCTCTTCACCCTGTCCTCTGCTCTTCTAGTTCTAATTCATCATCAAGTTCTACTGCTTTTTTTTGAAATTGAAGTGAAATTCATACAACATAGAATGAACCATTTTAAAGCATACAATTCAGTAGCATTTAGAACATTCACATTTATCAAGTTCCCAAACAGTCTCATCACTCTCATCAAAGAGAATCCACATACCTGTTAAAGCCATCGCCTCCATTCCCCTCGTCCCCAGCCCCTGACAACTACCAGTCTGCTTTCTGTCTCTATAGATTTCCCTATTCTTGATATTTCAGATAAATGGAGTCATACAATATAAGACCTTTTGCATTTGGCTTCTTTCATTTAACATAAGTTTTTGAGGTTCACCCAAGTTGTAGGATATATCAGGATTTTATTCCTTTGTGTAGCTAAAGGATACTCCATTGTATGGATTACCATGTTTTGCATAGCCGTCCATCTGTTGATGAGCATTTGGGCTGTTTCTGCCTTTAAGCTTAAAGAATAGTGCTGCTAAGCACATTCACATAGAAGTATTTATTTAAGTGTCTGTTTTCAGTTCTTTTGGGTATATCTTAGAGCTCGCCAGAGAAATCAAACCTATGGGTTCTTTCTATATATGGGTGTATATATCTAGAGAGAGAGAGAAAAAGAGAGAGAGAGAGATTTTAAGGAATTGGCTCACATGATTATGGGAGTGGGAAAGTCTAAAATTTGTAGGTCAGGCGGGGAGGTTGGAAGTTCAGGTAAGGGTTGTTGTTTTGAGTCTCAGATTTTGCAGGCTGACAGATTGAAAACTCAGGCAAGGATTGTTTCTATGTTACCTACTTGAGGAGAATTCTTTCTTCTTTGAGAATCCTGTCTTTGCCCTTAAGGCCTTCAAATAATTGAATGACTCCTCTCTCTGACAGATAAATAAAAATAATAATAATAAAAAATTTTTTAAAATGGGACACCTGGGTGGCTCAGTCGTTTAAGCGTCTGCCTTCAGCTGAAGTCATGATCCCAGGGTCCTGGGATCAAGTCCAACAGCTGGCTCCTTGCTCAGCAGGGATTCTGCTTCTCCCTCTGCCTGCCTCTCCCCCTGCTTGTGCACATACTTGCTCTCTTTCTCTCTATCTGAAAAATTTAAAAAATACAAATTAAAAATAATAATAATAAAACAAATGATTGAATGAGGTCCACTTCCATTATGAAGGATAATCTGTCTTGCTCAATTTGTTAATTACACTTGAAAAATACCTTTGCAGCAACATCTAAACTAGAGTTTGGCCAAATAATCGAGTACTATAGCCTAGTCAAGTTGACACAAGTTATAAGCCATCACTTAGATCTAGGATTATAATTGATAGGTTATATGGTAATTTTGTTTAACTTTTTGAGGAACTGACTCATTTGGATGTTCTAGAACCAATTTGCAATTGGTCAATTTGCAACAGATATGGGGGACCCCCACACATACAATTCTTGGATGCCAGTAGGGTATCTAAGAAATCAACTCAGTTCTGACAGTACCTACCCAGAGGTAGCATCAGGTTCAACAGGTTAAGAGTTCAGTCCTACAAGAACATCTGCCTTCCCCACTCCAGAAGTCAGTCACAAGTTGTATGGTATGGATGGAGGTTTGTGTGATCTGTCCTGCATAACTGACCTCCATGACCTGCACATGCACAGCAAGCTAAAGAATGTTGTTTGTGGGGTGCCTGAGTGGCTGAGTTGGTTAATCGTGTGCCTCTGGTTCAGGTCATGATCTTAGAGTCCTAGGATCCTAGGATTGAGTTGTTTGTGAGCCCTGTGCTGCATAAGTGACCGTGGGAGTCTGATTAGTTGACATTAGCTAGCCTCCAGGTCAGAATTGGTCCTTCAGGTCTGAATGCCAAGAGCTGTAAATTTTGCCTTATATCCCCTCTGGCTCCAGGCTGGGCTAGCCCCCCAGAATGGAATCTGGGAGGGGAGGCAAGCACACCTAGCCCAGGCTCCTTAAAGATGTAAAGACATTATAACATAGAAATGTAGCTTCCTCCAAACTGCACGTAAGCAAACAGATGTTTAACTTCATACCCTGTCACCTGCCCTATAAAAACAGCCCTTATAGGGATGGTCAGCTGGAAGTGTCACCTGAGGGGAGGACGCTCTGCCCGGGTCTCTCCCCCGGACTCCAGCCTGGCTGTCTCTATGGGGCTTCCCCACCAAGGGAGGCTGGATGTTGTGAGTACCTGATTTAATGTAACTCTGTCTTATTCTCCTTTACTGCTTACTATTGCCCTCATCTATGCACAGATTTCCCTTTTCTTTCTTTTGTTTCTATTAGATTTTTATAACATCAATAAAGTGTTCTTTCTCCTTTGAAACTGAGAGTATAGCTATTGTGAATCCTTTCTTCAGAACACAAGTCCAGGTTGTTACCTGTCCTTCTGACCAACTGGCTATAAATCAGAGGTTCCCATGACCCCCTTCTCGGGTTCAATTAATACGCTATAGCAGAATCACTTTACTTACTAGATCACTGGGTTGTTTGTTTGTTTTTAAAGATTGTATGTTTATTTCACAGAGAGAGAGCATGAGCATGATTGGTGGAGGGGCAGAGGGGGAGAGAGAAGAAGACTCCCCACTAAGCAAGGAGTCTGATGAAGGCTCAGTCCCAGGAACCAGGGATCATGATCTGAGTGGAAGGCAGAAAATTAACCAACTGAGCCACTCAGGTGCCCCAGGTTTATTGTTTTGTTTGTTTGTTTTGTTTTTTATAAAAGGATGTAACTCAAGAAGAGCCAGGTGGAAGAAACGCATAGGGCAAGGTATGGGGAAAGGAGTGTATAACTTCCATGCCCCTTCTGGGTGCGCCACTCTCCCCACTCCTCCATATGTTCACTCACCTGGAAGTTCTCTAAAACCCTGTCTTTTGGGGGTTTTATGGAGGCTTCATTATTGGCCAGTGGTGATTGATTCACCCTTGAAGCTCTTTCCTCTCCCTGGAGGTTGGGTGATGGGATTGAAATTTCCAACCTTCTAATCACATGGTTGGTTCTCCTGGCAACTAGCCCCCATTTTTAGACAGGATCCAAAATTCACCTAATTAACATAACAGGAGACAACTTTGTTGCTCTGAACATTTAGGAAATTCCAAGGTTTATAGGACCTCTATGCCAGAAATGAGACAAAGACCAAATACACTTTTTTAATTATAATTCACAATATCACACTGTGAAATTGTCTTCCCCAGTAGCTGCACCATTTTGTGTTCTCATCAGCAATGCACAATGGTTCAATTTCTCCACATCCTCTCCAACACACGTTATTTTTTGTAGTTTTTATTAAAGCCATCCTAGGGAGTGGAAAGTGGTCTAATTATTTTTTATTACATCTTCGGAATCACTAAATATTTATTCTTGGAATTCCACTAAATAGGATAACTACCTTTTGCAAGAATAGGAGGTTCTGGGGACTGGGACGAGATGAACTCTTTAAGTTGTTAATTCAAGTATCCTTCGGTGAGATTACATTTCTGAAGTTATTGCAGCATATATGATGAGCAGGTAAACACTTTTTCCTAAGTTCTGACATTTCATTCCACGTAAGGAAGTAGGGAAGTAGGAAGTAGGGAACTTCACATGAGTTAACACTATAAACTGTTCTGCACTCTCTCAGACACAACTGATGACTGAGCTTGGATAGAGGAAGGAGGCATGGGTCACTGAGATCCTTCCTTTGTTTTTTTCTTAAGTGCTAACTGCCTGTGGAGAATTAGTCTTGACTCTGCTCATTTAGGGAAGGGCCCTATCCCTGCTGTTGAGAGTTATTTCCAGTTCCATGCTGATTTGTAAATCTGTTTAATCTTGGGGTTCAGTATGAGAAATCCACACACTTATAGATCTCTTACAAAGGAGTTATTTTGGTCTTATCTCAATTATTTGAGAACATAGTTTGGGAAATGGACTGCCCTTTATAGTATCCATTACCTGAAGATATTTCTATAAATATAATTCATATCATTGTATTACTTTTATTCTGTGATTAATCTGCTCTTGCTGTAATGCAAGAATACATGTATTTGTTGGATACACTTTATGGATGTGAGAGATCCACCATCTTGCCTGATACTGTTGAACAAAGAATTGATTCCTAGGTGCTGAAGCTGTTGGTTAAAGCAATTATTATTAAAAGATAAGTCAACTCTGAATTTTGCCTAAGAATTACAATTGTAATTGTTTAACTTTTAAAAACTAATTTTCTGGTGTTGGGGAAAGGCCCTGGCATGAGGTTTTTCTTCATTAAAATCAAAATGCCAGTTTTCTGAAACAAAATAAAGAACATAGGAAACATTTTTAAATGAGAGAATTCACAAGATTTGTGGGCATGGGGAGGCAACTTTGAAGAGAGAAGTGGATTTGATTAAGTAAATCGTTGATTTACTCTGACTGGTTCTTTCATAACGTTGCTTAAAACAATTGTACTTTTATAAGAACTATTCTTTCACACATTCCTTCATATCATTATATTTTCTCTTCCCACCAATTATGTTTTTCGGGTCCTTTCATAATCTTTCCAGCTTGATGAATATGTGCATCTCTTTCCCCTGAGACAAATTTTCTATTGTGACAGGTATTTATTTAAATAAGATAATTTATTCTCTAGGCAGATCATTAGCAATGTGCTATTGCTATGTGTGCGGCAGAATACCCAGATGGTCAGGCATCTGATTGTGAATTTTCCTGCAAAACTTCAAGTTCAGGTTTCTAAACAGATAAATATTTCTAAGAGCCAGTCAGTCTGCATGTTTGGGTCCCATGTGTATATGCCAGTCACACATTCTGGATTCTTCTATTTCAAGGCCATTATAATTTTTCACCCTGAATAATAACCCTGAAGCATGAGATTTAAAAAATTTTGTTCCAGGGACACAGGCAGCCTAGGAATTAATTATAGCCAAAACAAAAAATAAAACAAAAAAACTTGACTTACAGGCATGTACGTATATTGAAAGCAATCTATCATTGTTAAGAGGGTGTCTCCACTTAGGTTATTAGTCATTCTCTCTTATTTATTTTGAGGTTTGAATTTTACTTCTATAATGTGTTATTAAATTATTTTGTTAGTGTATTAAGGAATAATAAGAGAACAAACTTTGTAACTTTGTATTAAGGATTTAATGAGTTCATATATGTATTTAGAACACTTTAGCTACAATTATTATTATTATTATTATTATTATTATTATGTGTCTTAGTTTGGGAGGATAGATTATATTATTCTTATTTACTCTTGAGGTTAAAAGTATGAGCCTGAATTTTAACCCAGACTTACTGGCCACATGTGTGTATTACTCGTCTTGGGTTGCCATAACCAAATTAATTGGACGGCTTAAACAATAAACATTTATTTTCTCAAAATTCTGGAAGCTGAAATTCCAAAATCGGGATGCCAGCATGGTTGGTTTCTGATGAGATCTCTCTTCCTGGTTTGTAGGTGGCTACCTTCTTCTTACATGCTCTTTGTTAGAGCTCTGAGAGAGACAGAGACAGACACAGAGACACGAGAGAGACAGAGTTCTTTGCTGTCTCTTCTTATTGGAACACAAATCTCAACAGACCAGGACCCCCTTCTCATGCCCTCATCTAAACCTACTTCCCAAAGGCCCCACGTCCAAGCACCATGACACTGGGGGGTATAGCAATCACATACAAATTTTGTGAGGGACACAATTCAGTCCCTATCAACAAATCTGGTGATATTTACCCTCTCTAAGCTGAATTCCTCAATTTGTAAAATGTGGATTAGAAGACAACGGAGTCTGAAATGGACAACACAATTATTTTTAAATCAACTCTACAGAACAAAAATCCAAGCTCAAAATGATGTGACTTGTTCAAGGTCACAAGCTAATGCACAATGAAACCAGGACTAACTTACAAATCTACTTGCTCCTAGTCTTCTCTCTGTGAAGCATATTATTTCCCACCACACAACATGCCTTAAAAACTATTAATAAATCAGACTAGGGTCTTCTGCCACCTTCCTCCCCTTAATCAGTATGTGATTTTTTTTTTTTTTACTATACTCTGAGTTTTCATTTGATTAAGCCTTCAGTGGAACAGGTTGTATTTTATTCCAAAATACTCAGGGAAAACCCTAATATGATTAGGCCAATTCTTTTTTTCCAGTGTCTTTGTCTATTACTTAAGTAAACTGCTATACTGCATTTACCCAGTGTATTCAATCTATTTAAAAAATTATCTTATTAGGGGTGCCTGGGTGGCTCAGTGGGTTAAAGTCTCTACCTTTGGCTCAGGTCATGATCCTAGGGTCTTGGGATCAAGCCCCGCATTGGACTCTCTGCTCAGCAGGGAGCCTGCTTTCTCCTCTCTCTCCGCCTGCTTCTCTGCCTACTTGTGATCTTTGTCAAATAAATAAATAAAATCTTTTTTTTAAATCACCTTATTAGTTTTCTATTTATTAAAAAAAACTTTGATATTCAGTTAACCAGTTTAAATTTCTTAATTTCACAAAAATTCTAACCTTGCTTCCTTGCAAACACGTCAAATGAATTTAAAGTATGACATATCACACACTAGTTTCTTATTAAAAATTTAACAATATTTGATCAAAACATCTAAATTTCATAGACTTTAAGTATTTCTCATTGGTATATTTGCTAATAATTTGTTTGCTTGGCTCTGGGCTATTTTTTCTTTTTATTTTTCTTTATAAAATGGTGGTCAAGCTTTGTAATAATAAAAAAAAAAACCCTGCTTGTTTAGTAAGTAATATTAATTATAATTTCCCCGGAGTGATGACTGATCCTATTCTCCAAGGAAAACTCACCAGTATTTAAGATTTTTTTTTTTTTTAGAGTCCTTAAACTACCCCAATTAACTGCATGCAGATGGAATTCATTAGGTGATTTTCTCTAGAAGAAAATATTTAGTTCACTTGTGTTGTAGTGAACGCTATGGTTGATTCCATTTTGTGAGACTCTAAGTTTTTATGAGTATGACCCTTTTTGCTTGAAAAGGCTGTTCTAACCTTTTAGATGTGCACCAGTATGAACAACTTCTTTCTGATGGTTGAGAGGTTTGCCCTGTACTTACAAGCCTATGGCTTGGCTTCTTGCCATGACATCAATTAGGGCTTATTTCTTCAGTGTTGGTGCCAGGGTACCATTTATGACAGGGAAAGAAAGTCCTTCTGATTATAAGTGCTACTTCATTTAGATGCCAAGATTATACCTTTCCATTGACTTTCTTTTGAAGTTGTATCTGCTGGACATTGGAACCAAAGCTTTTAGAGACAGAGTTCAAAGGGCTGATTGAAAAAATAGTATAATGATATTTTTCATAGTAAATGAAAATAGGTATGGCCCAACTTCTGAACATTATGAATGTTTTGCTGGATGAGTTTAAAGGTGCCAAATAAGTACCCTAAGAGTGATACATCTTAGAAGGATCAAAAATTTAGGTTCTAATGATGTGGAGTAGTCAGGGTACCTGGAAAACAAATGTAGCAGAACTGTTAACTGGCATCAAGGCATAAAAATGACACTGAACTAAAGAAGATGAATCTCAAGCAGCTTCTCATTCTTCAACCTAACAAGGGACGGTCCTTTCCCACTTGGCTCTTTATTCCCAAAGGCTACATTGAGTCACATAGGCTGAAAGCCTGTTATACAGATCTTTCTAGTGGAACAGGAAAAATCCCTTGCAAACCAACTGTACCTGGAATACTACCACCTTAGAAATTCTATGTTTAACTAAAACACCATTCTAAAAGGAAAGTGGATATCAGGTTTCCACAAACCATAAATTTTTATTTATATTTTTATACAATATAAATTCTTTTTGTTAGGAAGACTACATATGGACTGAAATGTGATACCACACATACAGATGTGCAGTGTGGAAATGCAGGTTGTGTGCTCTGTGTCATGGAAGCAAGCTCATTTCAAGAAATTAAAAACAGCATGGACAGAAACACAGCTGCCATTGAAGTTCCTTCCTGGGAACAGCAATCTATAGATTTTTATAGCTCTTTGAAAGAGGAAAATGTTCTTAATCTTGAAGGATGTTGCTGACAGGAATTTAAGACTGAACCACGAGCACACCTAACAATTTCAAGGTTACATGACTGAGGTTTGAGTCTTCTAGAAACTCTCTCACCTACATGAGAAAAAGCAAATTGCAAGAGCACATGGAGTTTGGTTAGACTGTAGTGTTGTCTCACAAGCCTTGGAAGGTAGTAATGAATTCAATTCTTTAAGAGTCATGATTGTCTTTACCAAGATGTTAATCGATTATCAACCATTTGTATATTTTATTGAAAACCTTGAATGCCACTAGACATGGTTGATGTCTAGTGAGCCTCCAGATACCCTCCGTGATGTCTGCAAGATGGCCCTCCATGAACTTTGGCTCCTGGGATTCATAGATATTGTGGAAATGAACACAAGTGACTTCCAAGACTAGGTCATTAAAAACATTGCAGCAGCTGCCTTGCTCTCTTAGATCATTCTGGGGAAATCTATGTTATAAGAACATTCAAGCAACCCTCTGGAGAAGTCCACATGATGAAGAACTGAGCCCTTTTACCAGCAAGAAGGATTAACTTGCCAGCCATAGGAACGAGTCACCTTGGAAGTGGGGTCCTCCAGCCTCTGGCACCTTTAGGTTACTGCAAGTCACTTCCATCTTGATTACAAACCTGGGAGAGACTCTCCACCAGATCTTCTCACCAAAGTTTCTCCCTGATTCCTGATTCACAGAAATTGCATGAGATAATACATATTTACGGTTTTAAGACACTAGACTTTGCAGCTATAGTTTGTGCAACGACAGATAACTGATAATGAAATGTATAAAGTATTGCTGTCGATAAAGCCAGTTTATCAAAAAATTTGCATCTTACCAAGATTCTCCCAGATCCTTTCCATAATGCTAGGACCCAGGTCCCAAAAAAGAACTAATGGTAACCATGAGGATCATGAGGCGTCCTTCCAACTCCGTCTTAATAACTTTGTCCTAGTGATTTAAGGAGCCAGAAACATCCTGTTGGACTCCACTCTCCTCAGTCTCTGTGGTTATGAACATCATTTAAATGGCACCTGAATTTCAAGGAGACTAGAAATTTTTGTTCTGCAATTAAATAAACATAATGTGTTCCAAACATTTTTGCTTGAGTGCCCTAAATTTCCAGCTACATCACTGGATAATTCAGAGGTGAAATGGCCAATGAGATGGTAAATATTTAACAATATAACACTGAAAATGGTTGAGGAGAGCAACATGAGAAGGGTTGAGTCAGGGCCCAAGGTTTGAGAGGGCTGGCCTATTCCAAGCTCATGGCTGAGCCCTTGGCCCTTGCCTCAAGTCCTAGGCAGAACTCTTGATGAGCTGCCATGAGTGGTACAGGAGCCAGGCCAAGTAGGGGTTGCAGGCACAATAGGCCATGTGGAGGGCAGGGGAGACATGCAGTGGAAAATCAAAGCCAAAAAAAACACTTTTTTGGATTTGAGTAGTCCATTGCTGAAAGAGGCATAAATTTGGAGAAGATTCTCCAGGAATTCCCAAAGAAAGTAGACATTACCTAAAACATGGGAAGACTGTCACACATGCAGGTGCCAGGAGGAGAGACTTCCAGGGTAGGTGGAGAGAAGGGAAAGGGAAGTGTGAAGGATCTGGTGAGAAAGGGTGACACCAGGTAGGTGCTATGCACATATGGAGAACTTTAAAAACATCTGAGAAGAAAACACATGAAGAGTAGCTAGAGAAAACATAAAACAACATCCCAACAACCAGTGGGCTTAGATGATCACAGCACAGGGCTCATAATCCCCAAAGGAAGATGAGTCTTCTAGGATGAGAATGCTGGTTTTGAAGGGCCCTGGACAGAATTGCATTAAATGGCAGCCTTTCACTAGTCAAGCCTGTTGTATTGATTTAACAATACAAATAAAACAGAAACATCCTTGACAGTGTATATGAAGACCACAGATAATTCCTTCACATGGTTGAGAACTTCCTTAAGAGACTGAACTTGACCATGACCTCTTTGAGTTCTCAGCTGCCTGCCATAATCCCTGCAATATAGTCAGCATTCAATAGATATTTATGCAGACAGAAAAATAAAATTTAAACACTTGGTTGGTCAAATTGTGCAACTGCTCTTTGGGAACCCCCTGAGCCTCTCTGCAGCTAAAAAATTTTTGATTTGGGCTTCGGATTGCTTTGATGTGTTCTTTTCCACAGTTGCCAGAAATGTGCCAGCTTCGCCCTTCAGGGCCTCAGATTGCTCACATGGAACTAGATGATCTCTCCAGTCCCATGCAGCTCTGCTCTTGGTTCTGTGTGGTTGCTCCATTCTGCAAGTGGAAAATCTGAGAATTTTCCCAGAGCACACACCTGGTGGAGATTGCAACTGCATTCAAACACTGACTCCTTGGCTAGAACTCAGTCCTCTTTCTATCCTATAGCCTTATCAATAAACCTGTATCTATAGGTAGCCATACTACTCATTGTGGCCTCCAAATCAGTGGTAGGGGACCATGGGCATGAGTTCTTTATGAAAGATCACACTGGAAGATCAGTTGGTCCTGATTATAATTGCCAAGTATGACAATGGCTTAGAAGATGAGCTGACTACCCTGGGAAATGGGTCTTACCTTTGCATGCAGATGTTGATACTGTGATTGTAGTGTCCTTCTCCCTGACTTTCACTGACCATAGATATCAGAGCTGCACGCTAAGGGAAAAAGAAGAAAGACAATTCTGCTGGTTAGTCTGTGTTTGCCATTCCCCTGCTGAACTCTCTCCCAGCAGAGAAGTCCACTCTTCTCTGTCTTGCTTAGTCGCCTAAGAGGCATGACCCCTGAAGCCGGCAATCCCTGGACATCTTTGTCCTCTGGCTTCCCATTGGGTCTGGTGGGAGATCAGAGGGAAGAAGGACAGAGCCTGAAGTAGCTCTCCCCTGCTCCCTTCCTGATCCAGCACGAAATTCTGGTACCTGTGACACAGCTCCTGGCAATTGCTCTTCCTACCAGAGCTTCTGTTCTCACCAGGCTCTGGTGAGAACTCTTCCTCTTAGATTCTCCTCCTCTTAGATTCTCCCTGCCTTGGGGAGGCAACAATTTTCTGCTATTGCTCACACTGGAAGCCTCTGGATCACTTGCTGCTCTCCTTAAACTGTTCATAGCTTGGTAAGTAGTCTCTTACTTACTTGTCCCCTGGGTGGCAAAATTAACCCTAGTTAAGAACTTTGTATTAGTCTTTATATTAGTCTTGTCTCTTAGAGAGCTTTATCTCTTTATGTCTCAATTCCACTGCTCAATTCATATTTCTGTCACTCAGTAATAATGACAATACTATTTACAATTCATTTTTCATATATTAACCCACTGGAAATTAGAAATCCTATAAAATAGGCTCAGCCTACTTAAGTGCCATGTTGAGACCAAAGGTCAAATAAGCTAACTGATTTCCCCAAGAGCATTCAGCTAATAATTGGGAGAAGTTGAACTAAACCCTCAACTTTAGCCTGTAAGTCCCTTGCCATGTCCTGGTGATTCTCAGCTTAGGGAGATTTTGGCCACCCACCCACCCCACCCCCGCCAGGGAACATGTGGCAGTTTCTGGGGACATTTTTGGTCATCAGAGGTGTGCAGAGGATATCACTGGCATCTACCAGGTAGAGACAGGGGCTGCAGCTCAACATCCTACGATACATAAGACAGCTGCCCCGCCCCCATGAAGAATCATCATCCCAAAATGTCAGTGCTATTGTGGTTGAAGACAGCTAATCTATCCACTGTGCTACATTGTCTCCTCAACCATCTAGTACTTTTATCTTTTTCCTATCCTTTGGCTGGCATGTTCTTTTTCATTTATAAAGCTATATTAAAGCGATAAATTGATAGTAGCTCACATTTCAAGGAACTTAAATCACAGTAAACTTAATTTTCTAAGTGTAGTAAATCTGCCTCTCTTCTCTTTCATTTTTAATGTACTTTCCTCCTTATAGTCTCTGTTGGTGAAAACAAAAGCATAGAAAGAGATTTTTATTTTTGTAGTTTGGAAAGCAATTTTGGAACATGGGAATGTCAAAAGGGAAAGAAAAGTTGGTAAATACTTTGAAGTCTAAATAGAATTTTTATAACATGATTGTTGATAACATATTTATAAAATATCTTGGGACCAGTATAAAAGTTCTGTTTTCAACCTTGTCCTAGAAATATTGAAACAGGAGGAATCCCAAAAAGAACTTTTTAAATGAGGTTGGAGGGGAAAAAAAGAACTTTTTTAGTGAGGTCATACAAATTGAATCTTAGAATGGGTAACCTATTAACATTGCCTTATTTCTTTTCTTGATATGCACTTAAGATTCATGAATAAAACTACCACAAACATTCACATTCAGGTTTTTCTGTATGCTTAAATTTCCAAATCAGCTGGGTAAATACCTAAGACAAGAATTGCTGAATTGTATGGTAAGACTCTGTGGAGCTCTGTAAGAAACTCTCAAACTGTCTTCCAAAATGGCTTCACCATTTCACATTCCCACCAATGATGAATGTCACTCTGTATCTTCACTAGCAACTGGTATTTTTGGTATTTTGGATTTTAACCATTCTATATAGTATGCGTCATTCCTAATTCCTCTTTCCTGTCTCCTGTAGCATTATCATTCATTTCACTTTTCCATAAGTGTTAAACATGCAATGCATTATTACTATTACTGCTTTAAATGAAGAGCTACATTCTAGATTTATTAAAAATGAGAAAAATCAAGACTTTATTTTACATTCCTTTATTACTTATCTGTTGCTCTTCCTTTGTTTAGGTAAATACGAACCTCTGACCTATATCATTCTCCTTCTGTCTAAAGAACAACTTCTAGCATTTCTTGCAGGCAGATCTGCTGGTGACGAGTTCCCTGTTTGTGTGGGTCTGAGAAAGTCTTCATTTCTTTTTTGCTTTTGAAGGATGATTTTGCTAGAATGGAAACCTAAGTTGGGTTTTTTTCTTTCGACACTTTAAATTTTTCACTCGCTTTCTTTTTTCTTTCATTTAGTTACATTTATCCTGCTTCTTATAACCTGAGCTTCCTGGATTTATAGTTTGGGAGTCTGCTATTAATGTTGGAAAGTTCTTGGCCATTATCATGTCAAATATTTCTTCTTCTTCACTCTTTCTGTCTCCTCCATCTGTTATTCCAATTGTGTGCAGGTTATATCTTTAGAAATTGTCCCACTGTTCTTGTATGTTCTATTTGCTAGAACCTATTTGCTATTTGCTACTTTGTTTTATTGTTTAGTTTTTTAGTTTGCGTCTCAGCTTAGAAAATGTCTATCGACCTATCTTCAAACTCGCTGATTTTATTCCCCATGGCCAAGGCAAGTAAGTATATTGATGAACGCATCAAAGATATTCTTCATATCTGTTACTGTGTTATTGCTTTCTAGTATTTTCTTGTGATTATTTTTAAAGTGCCTATCTCTCTGCTTACACTACCCATCTGTTCCTGTACATGTTGTTTCTTTTGTCCAAAAGAGCCCTTAACATATTTATCTATACTTATTCAAGTTCGTTGTTTATAATTCTAAAATCTGTTACATTGCTGAGTTTGATTTGATAATTTCTTTGTCTCTTCAGGTTGTGGTTTTTCTCTTGTCTTTTAGCATGTTTTGTAATTTTTATTTTTTTGAAAACCAGCAAACTCTAATGGCTTTTAGCTGTGAGACTTTACATGGTTTATCCAGCTACTCTGAACTCCAGACACCTCATCTGTAAGGCAGAGGGAAATAAAACAATCTAAATTTGTTGTGAGGAGTGCTTAAAAATAAGGTTCTGTGTGGAGGGTGAGACATATGGCAGCTAAAGTGAGGTAGATGACTTGATAATTCA
Source organism: Enhydra lutris kenyoni (assembly GCF_002288905.1). Taxonomy (NCBI): domain Eukaryota; kingdom Metazoa; phylum Chordata; class Mammalia; order Carnivora; family Mustelidae; genus Enhydra; species Enhydra lutris. The sequence goes on from NW_019154089.1 coordinate 51,374,732, forward strand.
TGGATGTTAGTGTGGCTGATCTTTGGAAGTGGCAAGTTTTCTATCTTCTGCAGGTGTGCATGGTAGCTGTCTCTGTTTGGGAATGGCAGGCAGATGGAGGGAGTGTAGACAATGCAGCACTAAGTCCTATGTTCTTATGGAGAAGAACCTAGCCTAATGGTCACATATAAAGCCTTCAGTCAGCCATCATCCCTGAGTGTGGTACTCTCTTTTCTCAAACTAAGTGCCATTTCTAACATAGAACTGTTAGAACACACTTACACCTGAAGAACATTAGGTCTTCTGTGCTAAAGACGAGTGAGCTGCTATGGTTGTCATGGCGGGGTATTTGGAATTGGAAGAAAAGCAGATCAGATATCACCCTCCAGTTTATGATAATTTGTATCGTACCCATTTGATGAAGGGTACAATCACAGGGAAAGATATTTTGCAGGAAAAAAGATTAAAATAGCCTCTCAGAAAACACACAAGCACAGACACACACACACACATGCACATGCATACACACACACACACACACACACACACCAATCACAGTTATTTTCATTCCAAATTCCTCAATTTGAATCTAAGTAATTTTAACATGCAGTTCCATTCCTCTATATTTCAGCAAAAAGAAAACTATGGAATTGAGAGTTTGGGAAAAGTCTCTGGAAATAGTAGTTTATTTACCATTACAGACCACAACTGTGTCAACTTTTGCCGTATTGAAAATAATACCTGTGATGGGCAACATAATGGCTCCCCAAAGATGTCTGTATCTCAGTCCCTGGATCCTGTGAATGTGTTGCCTTACATGGCAAAAAGAACTTGGCCAATGTGTTTAAGTCAAGGAAATTGAGATGGAAGATTATCCATGGTTTCTAGTAGACCAAATCTAATCACGTGGGTCCTTAAAAGCAGAGAACCTTTCCTGGCTGTGGCAAGAGGGAGATGTGACTATGGAAGGATGGGCAGCAAGAGCCGATACCGCTGGTCTTTAAGATGAAGAAAGGAAGCCGTGAGTAAGGAACAAGGGTAGAAGCTGGAAAAGGCAGGAAAATGGATTCTCCTCAAGAGCCTCTAGAAAGTAATGCAGCTTGTTAAACCTTGATTTTAGCCCAGGGAGACCAGTGTCAGACCTCTAACCTATAGAATGGTAAGAATATATTTGTGTTGTTTTAAACCACTAAGTTTGCAATAATTTGTTACAGCAGCAATAGGAAACTAACACAGAACCCATTCTAGAAACAAATTATATGGCTTGCTATAGTCCTACCACTCTTCAAAGGGGAGAGCTTTTGTAGTTCTCCTTGCAGACTTCCATATCCCAAGACAACATGAAATAGGTTATCAATACGGCATTAATGTCCTAGAAGTCAGACTAGCCATGATTTCAATTTCAAATATTAAAAATCCTTTGGGAAAACATCAGTCCTGGACCTCCTGACAACCTCTCCGTTCACAAGTTTAGTAGTAGACATAGAGTAGCTAAAATGATTTCCAGTTTGCAGGAGAAGAGACAGACAACCAAGGCCTCAGATTGGCATAAGTGTTCATGCTCTATTCTAGCTGGGAATCTTTCATTTGTTGTGAGTGGCTTGCAGCCTGGGTGATGGCATTTCTTCATCTTCAATAAGCCTTATGGCCCACTGAGGCAATTACAGACAGCAGAGCATTTTCTAGAGCTAAAAACAAAGAGCAAACAAATGGACCCTATTAATCATATCAGAGATCGGAGAGGGATAATATTTCAATGTAATTGGGGGAAAAAACAGCACATAATACTTTAAGGAAAAATGAAATTGTAGGCCTTTGTAACAAATAAAAAGGAAACTGTCTAGCGTCTATCAGTCCAAAGAACTAAAAGAGCGAGAGTCATCCAAAAACTTCCTTACTTGGCTCTTAGAGGTAGAGGTTAGAAGGAAGGGGAGGTTGCAGTAAAACCTGCCTCAGGGAAAACTCAGCCAATTTAAAGAAATAAGAAATAAGAACATATATGCCCACTCATTGAATGAGTGGCAGCTTCATTTGTTGTGAAGCCCCATGAAGTAGACTTTTTTTTTTTTTAATGTATTTCTCCTTTACAAAGATTTCTTCTGGAAGACAGTTACTAGTAGAAGGACCCTGAGATTAGCACCAGAATTATAGTAATTGAACTCTTCTGTTATGAAAGATGTTTCTAAGGACAGTTTAGTACTGTGGGTTCTTCCAGTATTGCTTTACGGTTATGGTAAATCAGTGACTTTTGCTTTAAAAAAAAATTAGTTGAAAGCACATTTGAACTCAACAGGAAATGTGACAAAATAACCAGCAATTATCTTCCCCAAAATGCAGTAACTGCAAACATAAAAGCTTAAGTTTTTATAGCAAGTGGGGAAAAAAAAAACTTTTTTTTTTTGAGAACACATAAGCAGTTCGTTCGTAATTTTGTATTTTATGTTTTTGCCCATGTAACTTCTCCATTATGATTTTTAACCTGCTTTTGAGTCTAGGTGCATATAATATTTCTCAATATGATAAGCGTGTTAAATCGCATGAAATCAATCCAGGAAAGTCTCAGTCTTTCACTGGATAATAAAGAATGAAGTATTTTAGAAAATTCATGTTAAAGATAAATAGAATCCATCAAGTCTAATACACCTTATTTAGTTCTTGCCATGCTGCTTGGCTCCGTCCAAAATGAATTGAGCTGACACATCCTGGAAGAAACAGAAGGAAATACATGTCAGAGGTGATCTAGCAGAAATTAGACTATCGCCTGTAGGGGACATCAGAGAGCGCTTGCTTGTCAGCAATAAGGTCAATTAGGAAGCTTCAAGCCACCTCTATTCTCAATGAAATCATGTGGTTGATTAAAATATGATCACCAGGGGTGCCTGGGTGGCTCAGTGGGTTAAGCCACTGCCTTTGGCTCAGGTCATGATCTCAGGGTCCTGGGATCGAGTTCCGCGTCGGGCTCACTGCTTAGCAGGGAGCCTGCTTCCCTCTCTCTCTCTCTCTCTTTGCCTGCCTCTCCGTCTACTTGTGATCTCTCTCTGTCAAATAAATAAATAAAATCTTTAAAAAAAAATATGATCACCAGATAATGACTGAAGTTAGCATGATCCCTAAGAAGAAACACTCCTCCTTCCCTTTGCCACCCTTAGCAGCATACGGAACTTTGCAGTTCTATTTCCTTTCGAGAATCTACAGCTGGGCTATAAGAGATTTGCAGTTATTTTATTTTTTCTTTTTTTTTTCTTTCTTTTTATTTTATTATGTTAGTCACCATACAGTACATCATTAATTTTTGATTTAGTGTTCCAGGATTCATTGTTTGCATGTAACACCCAGTGCTCCAGTTACTAACAATTACACAGGTGTAAATGAAGGACAAATTTCAGAAACCATGCCCTCTGACATTTAGTAATTGCAAAGTGACCTTTTTCAGAGACATGTCAACATCTTCTTTCATGCCTGGCTAACATTGATCGAGCCCTTATTATGTTCAAAACTGTGTTCTAAGCACTTTATAAACACTTTTTAGGACTCACAACAGCACTATGAGGTCCTTACCCATTGTTACCTCGTTTCACAGATGAGATAACTGTGAGTTCAAAATGATCGCCATTTGCCCAAGGTCATACCCCTAATATACGGTAGAGCCAATAGATATAATTCTAAATGTCCTGTGTCTCAGTTACAGCAGGAAACTTCTTGTGTGGAGTGGGGTAGAGGCAGGGGACTCAGGGGCCTTTTATTACTGCTCTATCCATTTTTGGCTCAGCTACAGTGCTGTAATCCTATATTCGTAGCCAGGAGCCCCATGTTGAATGGGACTTACGTGAGATGCTGGTCTTGGAGAGCTCTTTAGTCCTTCACATTAACAAACCAACATGGAGATCCAAGGAGCTGAGTGAATGTAAAGCGAGCCAAACTTCTACATGTTCTGTTTTGATAGCAGCTTAGTTTTGAGCAATTTAAGGGAGAAGTAAGTGGAGGCTTTTCCTCTCCTTCCTTTATTCATCCAACAATTCAATAAACATGTATACAGCCTGTATGCCAGGAAATGTCATAGATTCTAAAGCCCCTGTGGTGGCTGAGAAACAGGTCCTGCCTTCAAAAAACACCAAATCCAGTGATGAAACTGGAGGAAGAGGGAGTTGACAAAGATGTGCTGTAGGCATTCTGCTTCGTGACAGTCCAATGCTAGGAGGACAGATGCAAAGAATGTCTCACTCAGTCTGGAGGATAAGAGAGGTATCTTACAAGGGGTAAAAGGATTTTAACTTCTGGCATTCTAAGGTACTTAGTGAAAGGAGGCAAAAGTAGCAACGAACAACAACAACAACAAAAACTCGAATAGCTTTTTAGGGCTTATACATGTTCTGCAGGCATGAATAAAAAGTTGCATTACTAAAACCAACAAACAGACTGAGCCCCTGAGCTTCTCAAGGGAAGGAAGTGTGTCTTACCCAAATTTATACTGTCAGTGCCTAACACAACACCTAGCACCCTATGAGTCTGTAGAGCAGCTTAACTGCAGGAACTAAATTCCTCACACAAGTGGGATTGCTCTTGAACCTGAACTGTGTCATCCAAAGCTCTCTTGGGGAATATTAAAAAAACAAGAATTGTTAGGAACCACTGGCCCTATTTATACTTCTTTTTTTTCTAGTGACCATCATAACTCTAAAAAGTGTTTATAGAAGAAGGACCACCTGCCTCCAAATCCAGGTTGAGGATCAAAACAGGCTAGACAGTGGAATTGAAATTGAGGTGAATTAGGAAAAAAAAAAAAAAAGAATTGACGTGTCAGGGTTCCTACTCAGACTCAATTGAATCAGTTCTCTGTCTTCCTTCTTTCAAGTTTTTCCCCTGGTGGGAGGTTTGGGAGTGGAAATGGAAGAACAGGAAGAGGTCAAGTTTGAAAGGAGAGATGGTAGCCCAGGAAAGTGTCTACAGACTCATTGTGGAACTGAATGCCTTCTCAAGAAATGTCAAGACAGTGCCCTATACCTCCCAGCCTTGCTCCCAACGACAACAAATATAAACACTTATATCAAAAAGAAAACTCTGGACCGTCCATTCAATGCCAAAACTCTAAAGATCCAGGGAACCCTCTTGTTTTAAGTTATTACAAATAGGTTATTTGGGGGCAGGGGGAGAAGACTACACATTCAAGTAGCTTTAGCATTTTCCTGTCTGTTTTTAATAATACTATGTGTAATTTTTTAAATTACTCAACTTTTTTCAGAAATCAAAAAAGGGAAAAACAAATGAATTTTATAAAACAAATCCAACTATGCTAAATTATCACAGGATCTTAGCCTCAGGACCCAGAGTAAATTGAACCAAACCCAAAATGCTTAGGAAAATAAACCATTTTAGTAAGGACTTAAGGATCCTTTAGCATCCATGCAGCTGGAGAACCACCACACGTATCACTCACTGTGGGGACAGCCTGCTGAGTGTGAGACGTATCAGGGAAAACTTTGTAGGATGGAAAGATGTCTCACAACTAAGCTTTCCTTCAAAATGGGCTTGTGTGTTCCACACCTATAACATGGTGTGATTCATACATGTTAGATCTATAGTGTTAAGATTTTATAGGAAATTTTTACAGTTTCTAAGCTGAGTATTAATTTAGAAATCAGTTGATACCATGAACCCTTAGTTAAAGGGATTTGCATCGAAAGAAGTGTGGAAATTAAGAGTAGGCATTTAGAAACTTTTACAACAATCCAACAGTCAGTTTGAATCTGTTGCAGCTCATAAAAATGGGGATTAAATTATGTCTTTGATTTTAATGCTATTTTCTGGTCATTCACTTTTTTTTTTCCTTAAAGATTTATTTATTTATTTGACAGAGAGACACACAGCGAGAAAGGGAACACAAACTGGGAGAGGGAGAAGCAGACTCCCCAATGAGCAGGGAGCCTGATGCAGGGCTCAATCCCAGGACCCTGGGATCATGATCTGAGACAAAGGCAGATGCTTAATGACGGAACCACCCAGGCATCCCTGGTCATTCACTTTCATTTCATTTCACAAAATTGTCAGTTGGATTTTTCTTTTTTTTTAAATAGTCCTTCTACACAGAGTTTGAAAGTGCCCCTGGGGGTCATGCTGAGACACCACAAGAACAGCCTGGAGCCATCAGTATGTGGAGCTATGTATTCTCCTACCTTCACTTTGGAAAAGCAGTATACGAGTAATCTGTTTTAAATATTGGGTGTCTACAGATCTATGTCAGTCATAATGAAAATTGCAATGATAATATTTACTTTGGAAAGCAAAAAAAGAAAGTCATATGCCTAGAGTCTCTCTCCAAACAGTGGGAGAAAATTTTATCTTTATTCTTCCCTCTTTCCCCTCACCTGTCTCCAGGGATGGAAGCATAGCCTAAAATACATGACCAGGTTGAAGAAGAAACTATAATTGCAAAGCTTCTGCCTGTGTTCTGTGCTGTAGACACACGAAGTAGTAGATCCTTGTTTAGTAGAACATTAGAGCCCACTCTGGGTGGGGGAGAAAAAAAAAGAAAGAAAGAAAGAAAGAAAGAAAGAAAGAAAGAAAGAAAGAAAGAAAGAAAGAAAGAAATGAAACTGATCTTCATGAGAAATATTGAAAATTTGAGGGTTGTTGAAGGCTAAGGTCGTGAGGGAAAGTTCTGGGAAGATGCCTTGGAGATCAGAGCCTAGGCTAAGTTCCTAGTGGAAGAAAAAGGCTATGGGTTTTGAAACAATGTTAATATTCCATTTAAATTATTGCCTGTGCTGCACTATTTTATGTGGTAATTCCCCTCCATTAGCCCGAATCTTCAGTAAAAGTCAGCTTCTTCCAATTGCTTTGCATTCATGAAACACAGAGCAAGAATGAAATAGACTGTGTATGTGTTAACTGGGTGTCCAAAGACGGGTACTGGGGCAATTTCCATTCTGAGACAAATTCACAGGCTCATGAGGCAGCAGGGACTGAGCACAGACCGATTCCACAGAGACCAGGAAAGTTGATGAGAAATGTCCAGAGTCAACATGTGCTCCTGTCTCTCCCGCGGCGAATAATCCACAAAGACTGTGACTCACTGAACTTCAGAAGGGTGTTCAAAATCTTTCTCCAGAACAGGAGAGAAGACGTGGGATGAAAATGCCAAGGGCATGGGGGAAGAGCGAGCGGAACTCAGTGGTGTTAACATTGTCCAGCCATTCCTAAGTGCCAAGTGGAAGAACTTTGTGTTCATCATCTCATTGACTCTTTAAAGAGACCCTAGAGGTTGACTTCAATAAGTATCATATTTTACAAGTTTTATTTTAACAAAGCTAAAAATGCAGCAGCAACAAATTGAAGGTCACTGACTGAGTCCAACCTCCTTCATCTTTAGATGAGAAAATTGAAGTCCAAAGACAGTAAATTGACCCGATAGCACATGATAATAGGTGTCAGAGTCAAGTCTAAATGAAGCCCAGAAGAACAGCTAGAGTTTGCTTCTTGCAACAAGAGAGCAGAGAAGGGCTCAATAGCATATTCCTAAAGAATTTAAATATATACATGGGATGTTGTTTTTAAATGCCAGCTTTCTTTCATATCAACCTTATCAGGAAAGTTTCTCTTCTATCTATTCACTGGGTTGGACTTCTCTTCCTTTCCCAAGTCCTTCTTCTATTGCTACTGTTAAACTCAGAAGAAGAAAGCCCTGCTCTTTTGGTTATCATTCTCATAAGAACATCCTGTAATGGCAAAAGTATTAGCTAAAGGCAACACTAGGTACACGGATCAGCCTTATCTGGAGACTGACTACTTCAGTGTAACACTTATTAGACTCACCAGTTCTTTGTTATGTGCTGGGTCTATACCTTCCTTGTTATGGAATTTTGTCTTGACGTCTTGAAACTAATTGGGTTAAATTGTGTGTTCAAAGTGAAGGGGAAAGTAGGTAAGGAAAGAATACCCTGTGTAAATTCAGTTGTGTGGACAGTGGATTCCAAGAAGTTCCCACTGTTTAATAGGTGTTGAGATGTCCTATTTGATAGTTCAGCACTCGACGCCACACCCTTTCATTAAGGTATGAAAGAAACATTGTCCTGTCATCCTGATAATTCTTGATCTCACCCAGGGAAACATTCTTTCCTGCTAGATCATAAATCATGATTTATTTTCCTATGTCCAGCTGATACACAGCTTAAACCGTTCCCTAGACTCAGAAATGATGAGGTTGCGTCTTTATTTCTTCTAGTTTATATTTAATTTATTTTAGTCAAAGACTTGTAACAAATTGAGACCATAAAGATCATCTTATGGAAACCCTTTGATTACCCAGATGAGGAAGCTGTGCCTAGGACTGAGTGGGGGTTCCGTGAATGTTTATTGAACCGTTGGACAGAACACGTCTGACTTGCTGGGTCATGTGCCAGAGCTGTGATGAGAAACACAGTCTTGTAACCTCTTGCTTGGGTCCTTTCCACCCTGTCACCATCTCCCTTCAACCTTGACACATGTCTACGAGCTCCTACCTTACCTGCTCATGAAGAGTGAAATTCCACATAGAGATGGGAATCAGAGAAGGAACTTGGTTCCTACACTGTTTACACCTGCATCCTTCTCAAGGAAAGAGTTGGGAATCATCTCTAATGGAATGTTGAACTAAGCAGAAGTAGAGACAAGAACACTTTTTCCTTAACACACACACACACACACACACACACACACACACTGGTTGCATATACCATGAAAATATGGAATGGATCCTCATTTCTGTAAGATTAACTGATATTGCTGTTATTTAATATTGTATCATTCCCAGCATTTATAGAACAAATGCTTAAGCAATGCTACTTGAACAATTCTGTGAGCAAAAGCCATAGGCCACACAATGTCTCTGAGGCTTGTAATAGAGAAACATTTTGACACTTTGGTCTGTAATTTTAATCAGCTGCTTTTAAAAGGCAAAAAGAAGTCAATACTTTTGTAAGATCTGAAGCTTAATTGATGCCAAAAAAAAAAAAAAAAGAGAGAGAGAGAGAGAGAGAGGGAGAGAGAGAATTCAGAAGTGAAAAAGTGACGTCAAGGGCCTCACACTTGGAAGAGGTGATTATTAAAAATAAGTAAAATGAAGGCAATAATTGCTCAAAGTGAATCATAAAATGGTGGGAATGATTTCACTCACTTCACATCAAAGTTGTAGGGAGTAGGCACATAGCAAAATCGTTCAGGGAATGTCTCCATCAAACGTACACCCTCTGCCTCTGTGATCATTTCCCTAAATGCATGTACTGAAAGCTCCCCAAGCCATCAGTGAGAGGACCCTCCCCATTTCTCCTCCTGTTCTTGTTCATGAGAGCATCTCCACTTCTCCTCGTATTGTAGGAAATATTATGAATTTAGCTGGAGTCACAATGCATTAAGTGTCATGTGAAAGTGGGGGAGCAGAAGGTTGGATGGATTACTTGGAGGTAGTATAGGATACGGAGGAAAAAGATAACCCCAGATGTAACAAACCTATAAAGAAAACAAGGAGCTGAAACTTACCAGGGTTTGTTACCTGCCAGGTAAAGCACTATTTAGGTACTGGTCCATCCATTAATGTGCTATCTCTTCATTTCCTGAATATTTATTAGGTACTCACCTAATAAATATAGTAATATTATAATTTATATTATATTATAAAAAATAGTCTGTATACGCAATGATATCCCACATAGGTTTATAGGTTTGCTCTCCAGCTCCCTGGAATTTGCTTCGCACATTAGGGGCGATATCCATTCAACCAGGGGAAAATGGAGTGAAAAATTCTGATTCGTGTTATGGAAAAAATGACTGACATGATACAGAAGGAAACACTGAGTTAGAACAGTGTAGGGGCCTTATTTTTATGGGAGGGTCAGGAGGAAATGTTTCTCTAAGAAAGATACGTTTAAGGGACACCTGGGTGGCTCAGTGGGTTAAAGCCTCTACCTTCAGCTCAGGTCATGATCTCAGGGTCCTGGGATTGGGCCCCGCATCGGGCTCTCTGCTCAGCGGGGAGCCTGCTTCCTCCTCTCTCTCTGCCTGCCTCTTTGCCTACTTGTGATCTCTGTCTGTCAAGTAAATAAATAAAATCTTAAAAAAAAAAAAAAAAAGAGAAAGATACGCTAAAGCCAAAGCCTCGGGATAAACAACATCCTGCACGGGGAACGAAGGCCTCAGTGCCCCCGTCCTGCCCGTGCACGCTCAATTTCAGTGTCAGGGCCGGGACTTCATCGCCCAGTGCCTGTATCTCTTTCCCCGGGGGGGCTTTCTCAGGTAGCAGTGAAAAGTGCTGGGGAGTTAACACCCCCCCAACAGAGTAGGACTGAAATAATGTCTGTGAGCAGTTGGTGTGCAAATCCCCCCACGTACTGGCCCGTGGCTGGGAGAATTCTAGCATATATGTCTGTTTTCCAGAGTTGCCCAGTGGGAGGGGGCTCCGGCTGTCCACAGTAGTGGCCTTGTGAGTGTGGTTCATGACTACACCTTTATTGGTCATTTGTCCTGCCTTGCCTCAGTCTCATGGCCTTTCTCTGTGCTTCCTGGGATAACCACCCAAATACATTAAGTTCTTGGAACTCAAGAACTTAACTCAGGGTTTGTTTTTCAAGAACCTGAACTAAGACACCAGCTAAAGGACACTCCACGCAGAGGGGAGGGGACTGGGAAGACCCTGGGGCTGGTCATGGAGAAGGCTGGGGTGACCAGAGCACAGTGAGTGGGGCAAGTATGCCAGATGAAGCAGAAGGACGCCGTGGCCAAACCATGCACACTCCTGTGAGCCCTTGCGTAGATTCCTACAAGGAACAACATAGCCTACATTCAGTGGCTAAAAACACACTCATTATCCTACTGACATCTGTGGAGGCCAGAGGACCTACTGACATCTGTGGAGGCCAGAGGACCAGAATGGGTGTCACTGAGCTAAACTCAGAGTATTGGCAGTGCCGTGTTCCTCTCTGGAGGCCTTAGAAGAGAAAACCTTTTCTGCCTGCATTCTCAGGTCATGGCGCCCTTCTACCTTCCAAGCAGCAGAGGTCGGTGGGTTGAGCCTTTACGTAGGTCATCACTGACTGCTTCTCTTGTTCCCTTTTCCACTTCTGAGGATGCTTGTCATTACCTTGGGCACAGCTCCAGAATCCAGGCCAAAGTTCCATTTTGAGGTCTGCTTATTCTCAACCCCTTGGCCTTGCAGCCTTGCATAGCCGTCTGTCTGGGGATTCAGACTGGAAGCCCCTTGTCAGGGGAATATTCTTCTCTCTACCACAACCATGTAAAGGAGCTTGAAGTTTTCAAGGAGATTCAGGCAAATGGAAAATTTTAAACTGGAGAATGATATGCTTTAACATGTGTTCTTAAAAGACGGCTGCTATATAGTGAATCATTTGGGGAGGACAAAAGTGAAGATGGGTAGATTAGTCAGGAAACTACCCTAAAAATGCAGGTGACAAACAGTGGTAAGGGGACCAAGGTGGTGGTATAAGAGATTTCGGGAGGTCAATAGCACTTGGGTCAGAACTAGACCTGAGAGAAAGGGTAAGGAGGTTTTGAAAAATGATTCCCAGGTGCCTCACTTTCACATCTGGGTGAATGGAGCTGGTGGTTTAACTGATGTGGAAAACATTGATTTAGAGAATATGAAACATTCAAGTTTCATCAAGCTCATTTTTAGACACCTGTGAAATATATAAATGATATAATTAAGTGGATATATGAGTCTGGAATTCAAAAGTGAGGTCTGGATCAGGGTATAAATTTTTGAGCCACTACAATATTGACAGTAGTGACAGCTGTGGGAATGAATGGAGTCACCAGAGGAGAGAGAGAAGCAGCCAAAAGGAAAAAGGATGAGATCAAGCATTTAGGCATAAAACCACCCACACCCCGGGCATGACTTGGTCGTTCGGCTGCACAGCAGCTGTCCCCTTCTCTTGCTATTTTTCCCATGGGACTTCTGTGTGGTGCTTATCAGATCTTACACTGCACTACATGGCTCATGACCTTTCATATTTTTCATTTATTACTTTTAATGCTGCATTCTGAGCACTTTTCTTGAATCTGTCCAATTTCATACTCACCTGTGTCTAATTTACTATTTAGCATGCTCATTGAGTTTTGATTTTATTTTAATCCAGTGATGATATTTTTATTTCCAGAATTTCTATTCAATTCTTTACAAAATCTGAGTTCACTTTTCCCATATTCTCTTCTCGTCTATTTGTTCTATTTCTTCACCCTATCAAACCCTTAAATTTTTATGGTTTAGTTTTTTAGTTCTTGGGGTGCAAATACTCCCCCTTTTTTTTAAATCTGCTATTTATTCTCCAGTGATGCATTTGTAGTAGTTTTTGTGTGTGTGAGATCAACCCCAAGGAGACTTGCATTTGGTGGGAGGTTCACATGCCTGGGCTGTGGACATTTTCCTCTAGAGTTGCTTCTGCTCTGCCTCACCTAGCTTCCAGGAGAACATCAGTTATATATTGGTTTTTATGCAAAGAGCCCAAGCTTACAAATTATTTTTCATGGGTTGTTTTTTGTTTTTTGTTTTTTGTTTTTTTCTGAAGCCTTCAAGATGATGGCAGATTTCCTTGTCTCACCCCAAGACTGGGGTGAGGGGTATGTTTTTATTGCCTTTTTTCCAGTAATAGGCCAGCGGTTCAGAGCATCAGAAATGGCTGGTTTTAGACTTGATAGTTCCTACTTGCAAAATTTTTTAGCCAGACCCCTTCCCCCATGCCTCTCATGACAAGTAGACCCCCCAACAATACCCATTAAAGCTATATTCCAAACTACAAGTCAATTCTTTTAGATTTAGCTCCAGATAACTATGCTTCCTTTGAAGTCCCTCTTTGTTTAGGGAATTCTCTGTCTTGGTTTCCTGCTTGGCTATGTATCCAAGAATTCTTAGACTTGGTTGACAGCAAATCCCTACTCTTTAAGTTGTAAACATGAAATCACTCTGACTTCTCTACCAATTGCTACCAATTGTGTCCTAATTAGTTCTCCTTCCCACTGGGTATCCATCAGGAAAACTGGCAACTCCTTGATCTAAGGCAATCACTTTCCAACTAATAAAACACTCTCATTTGGGCCACTTCTGAGTGTATTTTCTGTTGTAGAATTATAATCTCACATGGTACTCAAGGCTTTCACCAGCTCATAAGAGCCTACTGCACACACCTCTTCCCAGCTGAGCTCAGAGTTCAGTGATGTCCTGTTGGAACTCAAAATTGGCCCTGGTGGGAGTATGTACACCATGGTGATCATTAAACACTATAAATCACACATTCCCCACTCCCCCACCACCTCCAGGGAGGCACAGCACTGCCCTTCCTCTCAAGGCTAAAGGTGTGGCCCCAGTGTTAGCCAGTTTGTCTGGAGGTGTGGAGTTGGTGGGTGGGAAGTAAGAATCATGGTCTATTGCTCACTCCTCACTCTCTTCTGATAAATATTCTGCTGTTGGTGTGGTAGGAGGATAGTCCATTGCAAGCTGACTATCTTTTTCCGTCCTACAATTTATGTCTTTTATGTAAACTCCCATGTTGATGGTCATTAATTTCCTATCCCATTTCTCCTGATCATCATTGCTGACCTAAGACTTGGCCTAGATTTCATGAGAGTGAGGTCCCACAGGCCCTAGTGTCAAGATACAATCCCAAATCCCCAGGCACTGGATGACTGTCTGAGACTGAGTTACACGCTCTGACTAATTCCCAGTGACTATATCACGCCTACATTCCTCTGGTACATCTCTTTGCCTATGACAGAGAGACCCAAATAAGCAGGCAGCCATCATAATTATGTACCTCTTGGACCCTAATTTTGGGCCTGCAGACTCCAGTTGTAACAGGGATGCAGGCCCCAAGAACACCTGAGCTCCAGGGGTCCCAAATAGATCAGATTGGGTCAACCACTTGCCGTTAATGAAATCCAAAGGCAGAGAAACAAGTGATGGGGAAAGGAGGCAGCCTAGGGTAACACATTCTACATCTGAAAAGGAAGACATAACATTATAATTTTTAAGACAAGATATTGTATACAATCAAATGCTATCTGTACTACCTTCGCTAAGTAAGAAAGTGGGCAAATTTTTCTGTCCAAAGTCACGTAGCCCAAATATACTTGAGGCTTTACCTGAAAAAAAAAAAAATTCACAGTTTTTTCCCCACACAATTCTCTTACCCAACACTAATACACAAATAAGAAAACAGACAATTCAATTATGTATAATTAATTTAAATGTTGCTGAAAATTTCTTGAAAGGAAATAGTGACAGTGACATTAGAACAAATACTGAGCGATGCCTTAGTGGCTCAGTTGGTTAAGTATCTGCTTTCGGCTCAGGTCATGACCTGATCATGACTCAGGTCATGGCTTGATCTTGGGATCAAGCCCTGCATGGGGTTCCTTGCTCAGCAGGGAGACTGCTTCTCCCTCTGTCTGCCACTCTCCCTGCTTGTGTCCTCTCTCTCTCTCTTTCTCCTTCTCTCTGTCTCTGACAAACAAATAAAGCCTAAATAAATAAATACAGTGAATGAGGAATCCAATAGGAGAATAATGGATCTTGTATAGACATTAAATCGCATTGTCAAATAAAAGTGAAGTTAAGACAGTAACAAACAAAGTCAGAAAGCCTTTTATACTTTCAGCAAAAGCATCCAGGGCATCCCAAAAAGAGGGCATTATTTTCATAAACCTGGATCAGTGGGATGAAATACTATTCATGTTTTACAGAGTGAAGGATATTAAGGATAATGTTAGTTTCTATGGCAAATAAAGCCAGAAATGTCTAATGACTTGAGGACAGTAGAGATGAATTTCTTACTCATGTTTACTAGGTGGGCGAGCAGAGGTTGTTTGACCCTCTTCTACACGATCATTCAGAGAGGCTGGGTGATGGGAACTCTGTTCTCATCAATAGCTGGTTTCCAGGGTCATCCTGGGTCTCCCCTCCTAGCCAGAAGGGAGAGGAAGAGAATGGAGGTATGCTTACGGAAAGTTGATATGGTCCAGGCCTTCAAGTGGCACGTATTTCCTCCCACATTCCCTGGCTACAGCTCAGTTACCAGGACATACTTGCTTAAAAGAGCAACTGAGGAATATGCTCTTTCCCAGGAAAAACAAGAAAACATAGACTTGATAAGCAACTGGCAGCAATAAAAGTAAAGCAGAATTATGTTCCCAAAAGAACAGCTCTTCACCTGACTACAACAGTATGTACACAATGCCGCCTAAGACAGAAGCATGACTTCACCAAATTGTCTCCCAAGAATGACCACGTAAAGCCATGACAGCTGTTTCTTTCCTTCTGTCTTAGTACAAGGACCTGACTTAACCTTTGATGGGGGTGCATCTGCTTCTTAGGTGGCTATTGAACGCATCGCCAGCCACACCCCAGATAAAGAGCCAGGCTGCCTTCCCAGACTGAGAGGCTCCTTTGTTTTAGAGATCTTCGTCAAAATCCATAACTGATCACTTGGCTGCTTTCTTTTTCTCTTCCCATGCTTTAAATTTCCACACTTACCTTTAAAATTCACCAATAAAGAGTGGAGTCCCTACCCTCCACTCCCACGAAAATAAAATCCCCAACTCAAGTACTATCTGTCTACCCACAACCTTGCTGTGTAGCCCTGAGAATGCTGTGTAGTTTCCAGGTCTTATAAGCAATAAGCTTTTATGTAGTATTATTTTTTGAAGTTTTCTGATGGTGCTTGTTCAAGGCATCTTGCAATGCTAAGAACCACAAGGATTGCCCCAGTCCTTATACTAGTGTGGGAAGGGGAGATGTCTGTGGAAAGCTGACTGGGGCCCAGGTGAGTGTCCTAGGCTTTTCTAACCCACATCATAGCACTGCTATCAGTGGGCCAAGAGCAGCAGACAACAAGGACCCTTAAAGTCTCCTAAGTTTTGGAAAGGTGCTTGTATTTGTGTTTACGGAGAAGAGAACTCATAGAAGTAGTCCATGTGTAAAAGGGTTTGAGTGGAGCAATAAGAAAATTATAGAGAGATTTATGTTGGCAGGGGGTATGGAAGGAGGCAGTTAGAGTGGAAGGATGGCAAAGAAGAGGGGGAAACTAGAGAGGGGGAAGGACAATGAAAGGGTGAGGAAGAATGTTATTTTTCTGTGAAATGTTGAAAGAAAATCTCAAAACAGCAATGAAAGGTGTTCCAAAAAAGTTAAGAGAAAATATCGCTGTCCATTCAGTGCCACTTACTCCTAACCCAGTAAATGTCATGAGCAAGAAGAGTTATAGACACACACAGGCTCAGACTCAGGCTTGGGAAGCCTCCACGACGCTGACCTCAGAGCCGCCTGGGGTGGCCAGTACATCAGAACCGGTAACACGACATTTACACAAGCTAAGGGTGTTGAAATCCCCTGCCTATTGTGACAATTTGAGGGCCCTTTTTAAATAATACTTTGATTTATTTTGATTGCTTTTTTCCCCTTTCTCTCTTTCCCTCTCTCCCCGGATCCCAGGTCAAACCAGGCATTCTATAGTTACTTTGAAAAGATTAGCTTTCTTAAAGAATTTGAGGCTTTTAACTTTAAAAAAAAAATCATAAATCTTGTGGGTAGGAGCAATCCAAAGTTCACTTGAGACTTCTGAACCTGCCCATATCCTTGTTTGCCTGAAAAATTTAAATAATGAGGGGCACCTGAATGGCTCAGTCGGTTAAGCGTCTGCCTTCGGTTCGGGTCATGATCCCAGGGTCCTGGGATGGAGCCCTGCATCAGGCTCCATGATCAGCAGGAAGCCTGCTTCTCCCTCTCCCTCTGCAGGAAGCCTACTGCTTCCCATGCTTGTGCTTGCTCTCTCTCTCTCTCAAATAAAGAACTAAAATATAAAAGGAAGGAAGGAAGGAAGGAAGGAAGGAAGGAAGGAAGGAAGGAAGGAAGGAAGGAAGGAAGGAAGATGAATAATGAGGCCAAATCCACACATGACCTCAATAACCAAAGTCAAGCAAAACCGCTTAATACAAGATTTTTTAACTCCCTCTGAACCTGGGTTTTTGTCAGGTTGACAGCCCTTTATCTGCTGCTTTGTTTTTGCTAGGTTGGCATTGAAATACGTTCCAGTGGGATCTGTGTAGACCTTGGAAATACAACATCAGTTACAGGGCTGTTCACTAGCATTTCAGAAGCTTCCCTGCACTTAGAGCAGCCCAAGTCAGCTGAAAGAGCTGCAGGCTCGTGGCCCAGACACCATCTGAGTCTCTGCAGGATCCATGAAGCCGGTTTCTGCAAGAAGCAAGCAAACCGTAGATGGAAACTTCGGTATGTCTGTCCTTCCCAGCTCCAGGGGCTCCAAGTAGCTGGCCTAATCTTTGCCTTTTGTTTTAGTCAATAGCAGCCACTGGAGCCAAAGTTAATTGCTTTACTGTCCTGGCTTGACTAGATTCATGTAATTTTGATCCAGTGTTCTATAGTAATACCTCAAGTTAACCTGCTGATGGAAGGCATGCAATACGCAGCATGGAAAGAACTAATGCTGTCAGCTGCTGATTGAAGATCAGTTTCACAAAATTTGAAAAAGGATGGAGGAACTCCATTCAGATATAGACACGTCATTATAGCAAATGTATACCATGGCCTGAAGCCTTTGGCAAAGGATATTTGTGACATAGGGATGTATCACATGAAAAAAGATCTAATCGTCACTGAGGATAGAAATATGTCTTTAAAACACAGGAAAATGGTTTGTCATATTTCAGTTGTAGATTAATACCATAAGGAGTTATTCAATAAAAGTCTTTATGTTTTTAGGTAGAATCTTATACAATTATACATATTTAAAATGCATATAAATATGTATTATTTATATGTATTTCATAATGTATATAAAATTACATATATATACAATTATAGGTGGAATTTTTCTGCCTATAGATTTATAGAAGAAAGCTCTTTGGTCACCTTTAAAAGTGGGAAATGAAGAAAGTTTTTAAATTAGGTATTATCATGTCAGTTGATTTTTTTGAACTAAAATATATTTGGTCTCATAGATGCATGCACAGACTTGTGGGTTTTTCATTTTTTGGGTTTGTTTGTTTTTTCTATATTTGCCTTGTTGGAAGACCCAGCAAAGGTCAATTGGGTAAACAAGGAATTTTTTCCTTTAGCTTATGGATTTAGATTTATAAAGATAGGCTATTGAGAGTTGTTATTTTTTTTAATGTACTTTCACGGTGTTAGAATAACTTGCCATTAGAGGATGGGGTAGGCAGAATCATGGCCCCTCAAAGTTGTCTACGTTCTAAACTTTAGATGGTAGGGACATAGCAAAGGGGAATTAAGGATGCAGATGGAATTATAATTGTTAACCAGCAGACTTAAAAATAGAGATTATCCTGGATTACTTGAGTGGAAAAAATGCAATCACAGGGGCCCTTAAAAGTGGAAGAGGGAGGTCAAAAAGGAAGTTAATAGTTTTGTGAGAACTACTCAACCCACCCTTGTTGGCTCGGAACACAAGGGGAAGGAGGCCATGATACAAGAATGCAGGTCGGCCCCTGGTTGCTGTGCATAGCCTGGCCTAGAGGCTCCAGAGGAGAATGTGGCCCTACAGACACATTTATTTTAGCCCATCAAAACCACTGTGGAACTTCTAACTTAAAAAATAATAAATCTGTGGGGATTTTAAGCCATGAAGTTTGAGGTAATTTGTTATAGCAGCAATAAAAAAAACTAATAGAAATGCTACCAGGGTGATAGAGAATATCAATACTCAGGGGAAAAAAAAAATGGGTTGTAGTCCCAGAGCAGACTGAGGTAACACAGCTCAACTTCGTGCCACTCACTTTGAATCCTGCATAAAAATATTAGAAACCTTTAAAATGATATATAACTAAACTTTAATGAAAGGAAAAGAAAAGCCATTGGAGAGAAATAAAGAATTTTAAATTTGGGGAGGGTGTACATAACTGGTGGGATTTTGAACCAGATACAAGCATCCTACTGGTAGTGGGAATAGAATGTTCCAGGATAACACAGAAGTTAGTTATACCTTCAGTATGCAAGGAAGAACTGCGTGGTGGTTGGTGTGTAAGCTGGGCCTACAGAGGGGAATGGATTTTCACAGGTACATGAACTAAGGCAGAAGGGCATCATAGACAGACATCAAACACAACTGGCATGAGAGCAGGAAGTGTGTTCCAAAACGCACAGCGTGCTCCGTGTGAAGTGACCTAGAGTTTAAGGCAAAAGCAGATTGGGTCCAGATTATGCAAAGTCTTGGATGTGTCCCTAAAATGTTTTAACTCTCTTGTAGGGCAAAGTTGACAAACCAGAGGTCTGCAGATGTGGGTCAATTGGCTGTCAAGTGTTTGCGCCTATGTGTGTTCAGGGTTTTGTTTTGCTTATATTTTAAATTACAAAATTAAAAACATTTTAAAACCTGGGAGACCTCACATAAAATTCAAGACTTCCAGCTTCGCTTGTGGGGGCAGTGGCAGGGGGGTGGAGAAGTAACAAAGATGATTTGGCCACTTTGGGCCTCACTTGACCACAAATGGCTGGAGGTGAGTAGCAATTGACCCTTTAGTTCACACATGTCCTTTGCAGGCCACCACAATTTCCAAACTCGTCACCAACACTTACTGTGTGATACCTTTCTATTTCACAAATATTTGTACCTGCTGGTCTTCCACAGTCATGTGTGTTTGCGAACCCTGGTTACCAAGTCATAGTCCCTGCTGGATTTTAAGATCGAATCTGTGCTTTGGGAAGAAAACTCTGGTAGCAATTTTAAAATATGCTCTACATTTGGATGGCATGTTATATGCATTTCTGTCATTGGGCTTGCAACATTGAGTTTAAATGATCTATTGATGTGTTTGTCTTCCCTGCTAGACAGTGAAATCTTGGAAAGGGTCAGAGATATTTCTTATAAATTGCTGTTGATGTAACCAGATGATTGTGTAAAGTAATGATTTTTAAATATTTTAAAGCACTAGACCAATGTTTAATAAACATAAGTAAGGTTTAAGTCTTACCCAGATCCTTCTAAGCACAAAGATCCTCTCCTGTGACAGCCACTGTACTATGTATCTTACAGTTCTGAGGCACTGGAATATTCCACTGGGGGGAAAAAATTAAAATAAGCCATAATAATGCTATCAAATCCAGTCATAATGAGTGTAGGTACTCAGATCACTTCTCTGGTCACCTCTCTGCCCCTTTCCATAGATAATACACAAATACATTAAAATCCACTTAGTACAAGAGCTTCTGTGATAATAATGTGTTATATTGCTCCAGCAATTATGTAAGGAGTGAGAGTAACTTAATTTCAAATGGCTGGCCCATTTGAGGCTGCACAGAAAAATGGCAACCAGTGAAAGTTCAGTCATGGTGTGAACGGATCATGAATATATTCATTCAGCTGAATGAACCAATTTATTTTTAAATTTATAGTAGAGAAATAAGCTTTAGATCACTTACTCACAGAGAAAGTCTTATTACTTGGGAATAAAATTGAAAGCAAAGTCAGAAAATTTACCCAACCAGTCTTTGAATTTACATACCCAGGTTACCATTGGACAAATTAACTGGCCATTTCCCAGGTATTAACATGCAGTAAAGCTATGTCTCTATTAACTATGGAAGCATATCTTTAAAGTGAAACTACAAAATTCTAGGGGCACTATAGAAATGGAATCTTTTGTGAAGGCAAAATCAAATACTTTGGTTTGGGGACTGCAAAACACTTTGCATCGTTATGGACTATGGAGGGCCACGAATTTAAAGTGGAAAAAAAGTGACTAGGAATCTACTGACTCAAAGTGTTTAACAAAAAGTCTGAGAACACTGTCATATCAGAATATGGTGTTGGGGAAAGAAGTCTTTAACCAAATTCTTAATTGATGAATCCTTTTCGGCAGAAATAGTCCACTGTCAAAGAAGCACATTTCTTTGCCAAGACACTTTTCGAAGGCTTACTCAATAAACGGCCTTCCCCCAAAGCTGCCCCCAGATCAATAACACTCCCAAACCAATACCAGTGATACTGAGAACACTGCATGCTTCTCTCATTTTTTCCTTCATCCATTCCATTCTTTCGTCCTTTCCCCTTTGGTCAGTGAGAGTTCCATTTGCATGTAGGCACGTGGGAAGGGATGAAGAGAACAGAAAAGAAAGAAAATACTCAATTCACCCAATCTCAGACAAGTAACAACAGAGAGAGTTATCAGAAGCAGGGCGCTGGTCAAATGTGTACCAGTCTCTGCTGCACAGTAAGGGGTGCAAGCCAGCACCCAGTCAATGGGTATGATCTGGAGAATATTTTCTGTAGGAATAGATGTAGCATGAGAGGGACAACTTCTGTGGCTATATGATGGCCTTCCCAGCATAATGTGTGGGACCCAGGGTGAAAGGAAAATGGGGCCTCCTCGTTCAAAAAAACAGAATAAGATGTATTTTCCTTTCTTCTGCATTTTGTTCTCTGTCCTCACCTGTCATTTTTTTTTTTTTTTTGTTATTGTCGTTATTGTTTTTTGTTTGTTTGCTTGGGTTTTTTTTTTGTTGTTGTTGTTGTTGTTGTTGTTAATATTGTGCTTTCTTAGGTCAGGACTATCGTGGGGCAACTCCGAATTCTCACAGGGGCCCTGGGCCCTTGTCTACAACACAGCACACAAAGCACTTGTGTCCAACCCCCCTCGCCTGACCTGGAGCCCAGGATTCCAGGAGAGCAGGGCCAAAGTGGTTTCAGGTAGGACTGTGAGAGGCAGGACCCTGAGCGAGCTGAGGCTTCAGGTCCCTGGAGTGTGCTCCATTGATCCATTGGACTTCACTTACAAAACACAGATTCAAAGATACAGTTATGAAGAATTTCCAGATGAAACCTTAAACCCTATTCATGGTTCACTTCTCAGAGGAGGCCCAGGGTAAACACATGGTCACACACCATGTAGCCAGTCCTGTGACCAATCAGCCAGTCCTGAAAGACCTCCCAAATTCTCGCTAAAATCAATGTAAAACATAAGCACCCCCGCCAAAAAAGAATTATAGAATCAAGGGGGAAAAAAAGAGACAGGTAGAGAAGAAGTCACCATGAACTTCACTGTTCATGTAAAAAAATTGTTAAGATTAAACCAAAAAAAAAAAAAAAAAAAAAAAGGAAGGTCATACAGTTCTATAAAAAGTGAATGGAAATAGGATCATATATGGATATATACTGGAAATATATTTATTTTAAGAACAGAGAAAAATCCTATACCTATCCAGATACAAAAATATAAATTTTCTTAAAAGTTGCTGCAAAGAAACAAAAATCATCCTGACCTTACTTAGATGACCATCAATGTTAAAAGATGGAAGATTATTCCAGAACATGGTTTGTGGACATTAATGGCAAAATGTGGGCGCTACTATCCCTGGTCAAACTGTTGTCTACCAAAGCAAGAAAAACCTATTCCTATATGCTCAAGTAACAAAATTATATGCCACTTATATATTCCTTGGGAGGGGGGGAAGAACTATTTGAAATGTATTCTATCTGGCTATTAAATTAACCAAAACCAGGGTATCAAGAATGTGAAAATTGTTTTATTGAAAGTCTTCCTGTGAGTATTACAACTAAAAATATAAAGCTACTTATAATTATTTTTTTCTGAATCTGTGTTTAGATTTGAATTCCCCCAGAAATAGACCCTGAGGCATGGATTTGGGAGCAAGTGTTTTATTTGGAATGTCAGGAAACATGTAAAAGAATGAGAGAGAAAAGAAAGACAACCAATACAGGATGAGCTGTCCAGCCAGTTACAGTGAGGATAAAACTAGAGTTGAATCTCAAACCATGCCAAATGCATGACCCAGAGTCACTCCACCCAAAAGGTGAGAGGGTGGGGACACTTACACATCAATGTCCCTTAGTCATTGGTTGAGAGCTACAGAAGGGGGTTATTGGGCCCCACTTCCAGCCTGGCGGCTGGACAGAGCTCCCTGGCAGCTTCAGGGTGTCAGCAGAAGTGATGTCAGCAGGGGCACACTGCAGGGGGAAGGTCTGAGGGATGTCAGTGGCCACAGACAGTGGCCCAGTCTGCTTACATTACCCAGGACAAGCATCCCCAACTAATTCTTAAAGAAGATATGATGGCAGAAAAAAAAAATGCAGAGTGTAAGCTGATTCAGAATTCCAGATAAAATCTGTAACACTGGAAAGCGAAGTAAGGTAGAGAAAACACAACAAAAGAAATCCATGCCAAACTCCTTACTGCTTACAAAGGAAAAATGCAGTTACTGTCTGTTGAGATTTACAGAAATAAAAGCTTGGGTTAACCTTGTACTTGCAAAATTAAGGGCAATTACCAGAGAATAAAATACTGGTTACTTTCCTTCCATACTGTCACATTAAATAAAAAGAAACAAATGGGCATGCCTGGGTGGTTCAGTAGGTTAAGGGTCTGCCTTATGCTCAGGTCATGATCCCCAAGACCTGGGATCTAACCCTGAGTCCCGAGTCAGCATCTCCACTCAGCAGGGAATCCACTTCTCCCTCTCCCTCCCCCTGCTTGTGCTCTCTCTCTCTCTCTCTCTCAAATAAATAGATAAAATCTCTTTTAAAAAAAGAATTGTATCATAACACAAACAAAAGGAAAGCAAAGAGATGTAGAACAGAGAATACCAAATGTTTCTATTATAACTAGACATCTATGTGAGTACACTGCCCTGTCAAAGAGCAGAAGTTGTCCTTTATGTTTTAAAAGTTCCTATATATGCTGCTTATGAGAAATATGTCCAAATCTAAGTGTTATAAAGCTTAAAAATAAATAAGACACGATGCCTAGATGTGACGCCAGGCTGAAGAGGAAATGTTTTCCTGTAAGGAATATACTCAATAATGCAAAGTATGCCTTCATAAAGTAATAATTCATTGTGTTTATTTATTTGTTTTCTTTTTTTAATTTAAATTCAATTAGCCAACTTATAAAAACATCATTAATTTCTGAGGTACTGTCCAATGATTCATTAGTTGCATATAACACCCAGTGGTCATCGCAACAAATGCTCTTCTTAATGCCCATCACCCTATTACTGCATCTGCCCCACCCACCTCACCTCCGGCAACCCTCAGTTTGTTTCCCAGAGTCAAGAGTCTCTCATGGTTTGTTTTCCACTCTGATTTCTTCCCATTTAGTTTTCCCTCCCTTCCCCTATGATCCTCTGTGCTATTTCTTATATTCCACATATAAGTGAACCAAATGATAATTATCTTTCTTATTTGTCAACTTATTTCACTTAGCATAATACCCTCCAGTTCCATCCATGTCGATGTAAATGGTGGGTATTCATCCTTTCTGATGGCTAAGTAATAGTCTATTGTATAAATGAAAGACATCTTCTTTATCCATTTATCTGTTGAAGGAAATCTTGGTTCTTTCCATTGTTTGTCTATTGTGGACATTGCTGCTATGAACTTTGGGGTGTAGGAGCCCCTTCTTCTCACCACATCTGTATTTTTGGGATAAATATTCAGTAGTGCAACTGCTGGGTCATAGGATAGCTCTATTTTTAACGTCTTGAGGAAACTCCATACCGTTTCCCAGAATGGCTGTACCAGTTTGCATTCCCACCAACAGTGTAAGAAGCTTCCTTTTTCTCCACATACTCACCAACATTTGTTGTTCAGTCTTGTTAATTTTAGACATGACTGGTGTGAGGTAATATCTCGTTGTGGTTTTGATTTGTGTTTCCCTGATGCCAAGTGATATGGAGTATTTTTTCATGTGTCTATTAGCCATTTGTATGTCTTCTTTAGAGAAGTGTCTGTTCCTGTCTTCTGCTCATATCTTGATTGGATTTTTGTTTTCTGGGTGTTGTTTGAGAAGTTCTTTATAGATCTTGGCTCCTAGCCCTTCATCTGATATGTCATTTGCAAATATCTTCTCCTATTCTGTAGGTTGGCTTTTAGTTTTATTGACTGTTTCTTTTGCTGTGCAGAAACTATTTATTTAAGGAGTTTGCTGATTTCATGTGAAATACTGTCTTGGATGAAGATAACATAAAACTCATAATATGCCACTGTAATGAGGACTTCGAAGAGAAACTGCTTAATGAATGTCATCAGTCCAGAAGAGTCTAATACAAAAACAAACTTGAAATGCCCTGAAACCTTATGGCTCATGTAACAGAGGCTTCCTTAAATTTGACATTCTTATCACACTGCCAAGTAAGGGCTTTGTGGTTGAAACAGTAGTAAAGAACAATTTCTATGGATCGTGCCAGAAGAAACCATGTTAAAATCTCTTCATACTATAGAAAATATTATAGAAAGAAGTAATCAAAGATTGTGTAGGAAAGAAAATAAAGGAGAAAAGTTAATATGGAGCATTTCAGACAGCTTATTAATAAAAATATGAAATGAGTGTTCCTGATTTTGTGATGTTTGTGGTATTTATTGTATTTTCCTTTTTCGTTCGAAATAAACATTCACTAACATACTTCATTTGCATTTGTGATTGTGTGTGTGTGTGTTTTCCTGAGCCTACCACTGAAGGCAAAGCTCTGCCCCTCACCTCCACCACGGGACAGCTGCTCATTTTATCTTCTTCACACCACTTGTTCACATCTAAAATTTCCTTGCCTTTTTGTTTAAATGTGTTTTGTTTATACTCTCCCGTCCCTCTCCAACACATGGGATACAATAAGCCATTATGTAGCTGTATTTTTCACTGCTGAAATCCCTATGTCATAGAAGAGTGTTAGTCAGCCAATGACTAGCGAACAAATGCATGAAAGAAAGACTGGAACAAAATATATACCAGTTTGGCCCTTTTGTTTAAAGACCTTCTGGGCAGTGAAGTTAAACACAGTCTTTTATCTTTGATTTTATGTTTGCATGACTCTTCAGGTTTTCTGTAGACACATAATCAGAAAAACAAAACAAAATCCTGAAATACAAGAGGGGAAGACTGAACTATAGTAGTGATATATCAAAAATATATATATATATATGAATCTATTAAAAGAAAGAATGAGAAAGATCTTGGTACCGATATGAAAACATCTCCAAAATATATTCATGCCAGACACTGTATAGAAGATCTGGAGTGGCCAACCATCCTGATTTGTCCAGAGATAAGAAGTATCCCAAGACTTGGGAACGTCAGTGCTAAAACAGGGAAAGTTCTGGGCTAGCAGGCAATGTGGGCCCCCTAAGTCTAGCCCTTTTCTCTTTAAAAATAGTCAGAATTAGAATACAAGTTCACATTCATTTGTACATGCAAAGAAAGTCTAAGGAAGGATACCAGGAAAGTAATAATAATGCTTGGATGTTTTACCTTTGGCGGAGGTGGTGTAGATGGAGATCTGAGACAGAAGAGAGTTATTTCATTGTGGGTATATTTTAAAATTTTCAACCTATGTGAATTTGGTAGTTATTCAAAAATGAAACAGGCAAACACATAAACAAAAACAAATAAAAATACCCCTCCAAGAGTCAGAAATGAGAAGGCAGTCTGTTCAGTGAGGGCAAAATATGTACTCTCCCCCAGCAAAATGTCTAGATAATACACACAGTTGAATGACTTGGAAACTTTCTTGCAAAATATATTTTTTATTACCTTTGCCATCCTTATGCCAACCTTTTTCCATAATGAATGTAATGCAACGTCCTGCCCTTTGAGAACAAAGACTTGCAGGCTGTCTTGTCCTGCCTGGTCCAAGACAGCAAGTCTGAGCTGCCCTGAAATTTCTAAATTGCATAGAGTGTCTCAACATGGGCTCATAAACCTACTGTTTGAAAGAAAACAGATTACACACAAACCAAATCAGTCCTTGAGCAACTGGATATTTACCTCAATTTAAAAGTGCAACCTGCATCACAGATTTGATTTTTCTTTCCACCACTCAAGCTCATTGCCATAAGTCTCAGTAAAACATTAGGACTTAAAAAATCCTTATAAAACAGACTTCAAATAAATATTTTTTCCAAAGTGTTTGTTTCTCCATTATTTGGGGGCAGTGGGGTGGGGTGCAACAGAAATAGTCGGAGTCATTCCTAGAGCAACAGGTATGCGGATGTGGGGTGTAATTGTATGTGTGTGTTCTTGCTACGGAACTAGGAGCACCAGTAATGGAAGTCCCAGTCCAAAGGCTGGAGACCAATGCCCCAACTCAAACAGTCAGGTAGAGAGAGTACATCTTCCCTTCTATTGCCTCTTTGCTCTGCTCAGGCCCTTGAGGGCTTAGAGGATGCCCACCCAGACTGGTGAGGGCAATCTGTTTTACTCCATCTACCGAGCAATAGTAATCTCATCCAGAAACACCCTCCAAGACGCATCCAGAAATAATGTTTATCCATATATCTGGGTAAGCCATGATCCATGCAAGTTAACACATAACATTAGCCAACACAGGGGAGGTCAAGGGATATATAGAAATGAGGAAGATATGATCTCTGCCTCTAAGGAGAAGTGGCGACTTTCCACCTGCTTGAAGGACAGGTGTCACAAACCTGGACATGGCTGAGCAGGCTCTAGTTTGTCCGGATAGCACAGACCGTGAGATGCCAGAAATGGAACTAGACAGCTCGTCTGAGGCAGAAGTGGCTTTATGTAGGTGGAAAGAGTGTGTGGAGGTGTTCTGAGGGCACTCAGTGCCACTGGAGAAGAGGACGATGGAGAAGGGGATTAGTGCAGGACTGGAAGTAGAAGCAAAAACATGGAAATGCAGCCAGGTGGCTGTTCAAAGGTAAGGAGACAGAGGACTGGTGAAGGAATCAAGGAACAGGCACTACCTGTAGGTGAGCATCATCTCCAGGATGTCTGTAAGCGAGAACTGGGCCTGGGCAGGGATTTATCTCTACACATCTATTCCCAGAGTAGGATAGAGGTGTTGATGTAAAGGCTGGAGCGAAGTAGGGATCAGTTTTAGAGATCTATGAGGCACATTTTCAGACTGGGACTCAGGCACAAGAGCAGATAGAAACTAGTTACCTCAGAATTTACCTCACATAATACACGAAAATATTTCAAAGACGATCACAGTCCAAAATACAAACTAAAACTATAAAACTTCTAGAAAATAAATAGAAGAAAGTTTGCATGATTCTGAGCTAAACAAAAAATTATTCAACAAGATGAAATATTACTCAACATAAAAGGAAAAAAATGATAAATTGGATTTGATTACAACTTAAAAGTCCTGCTCTTCAGAAAACACCATTAAGACAAAATGAAATTGTGCCGCAATTCATAACACGTGTATTTAAGAAATGAATTGTGTTCAGATATATAAGGAATTCTTACAACTCAATAAGGAGACGAACAACCCAATAAGAAATTTGCAAAACTTGACTAAAATTTCAGAAAATAGGGCACCTGGGTGGCTCAGTTATTGGGCAACTGACTCTCAATTTCCACTCCAATCTCATGGGTTGTGGATCAGGCATGGGTGGGGCTCCATGCTCAGTGCAAAGCCTGCTTGTCCCTCTCTCTCCCCCTCCTTACCTCCCCCCAACAAATGTATAGGTAAATCTTTGAGAAAAAAAATTAAAAGAACAAAAATATCCAGTTCTCATGTAGTTCTCATATAGGGAAATGGGCACACTCAAATAAAAACTGTGAGTATGAATGATTGTAGTCTTCTTCTTGAAAAGAATATCTGGCAATTTTTAACAAATTACAAAAAGAATATACATGTACATATATTCATAACTTTCTTCATTAATGAAGAAAGCCATTTTCAAAATGTAGCTTACAAAAACAAAAGCAGCAGTGTATAAGAAAGTTTATAACAGCATTGTTTTTGATATGGAAAATAAATAAGAAAAATTCTGAAAATCCACTAGTAGGTTTAAAAATTGTGATAATTCCAGGGCTCCTGGGTGGCTTAGTCAGTTAAATGTTGGACTCCTAATTTTGGCTCAGGTCATAATCTTGGGGTCCTGAGACTGAGCCCCATGTGAGATTTCATGCTGGGTGTGGAGCCTGCTGAGGATTCTCCTTCTCCCTCTTCCCTTGTTCCTCCTCCTCCACTTGCACACTCTCTCTCTCTCTCTCTCTATATATATATATATATATGTATATACATATATACACACAAATACATATATATGTATGTATTTGTATATATACATATATGTGTGTGTATGTATGTATATAATTCTATGCCATAAAATATTATTAAACTATTAAAAAGAACAAGCTATAGCTTCTGCCTTTGAGGACAGCAGTAGGAAAGCCATGGCCTATATGACTTATGTGCCTATTGTTCATCGATTGCACCTTGAGCAATAGCACCCGAATCCCATTCAAAGGTCTACCACTCCCATCTCAGCCCTTGTGCTTCCTGTGAGTCTCCATTCCCAGCACAGGGTAGAGTGTATGAACTCAGGGAAGCAGAGTGAGCTCAAGAACACAAAGTCAGTACCATCAAACCCAATCAAATGGAGTTAAACATTTTTTTCGGAGGATGCTAAGAGTGCTGGGTGATAGGAGGTGAGGCAGTTCTCTCAGGCAGGATGTGGGCCAGAGGGAGGGCAGTTTGCACTTGCCAGCATGACGAAGCCTGCCCACAAAGGAGCTGAGAGACCCAGAGGAACCGAATCCTGAAGATACCATCGGAGCCACACCTGGAGCTACACCAGCTCTTTTATTATTTTTTAAATTAATTGATTTATTTGAAAGAGAGGGAGCGCATACAATCAGGGGGAGGGGCCAAGGGAGGAGAAAAGACTCCTCTTAAGACTGCCTGCTGAGCTGGAAACCTAGGCTGGGCTGGGTTTCTTGACCTGAGCTGACATCCAGCCTTGCTCAAACAACTGAAGCTCTCAGATGCCCCGAGGCCAGCTCTTTAATCTGAGTTTGGGTTGGGTTTTCCGTCACTTGTTTAAAAAAAAAAAATAAGCCTTATTGATACGTTTATGTGTTTTAGTAACTTGATTGGAGAAAGTTAGGAAGTAACAGAAAGGCAGATTATTTGTACTGCTTATGTAGAAGGGTCGAAATGAAGGGAGTTGAGTGGATTATTAAAGTATTATTAATGATGTTATTTGTATACTGTTACTATATATAGTAATATTCCTCTATCATTAACATACTTTTGGATTTCACTTGCCATGATTAGTGTGGATAACATTTGAAACTGAAAAAGAAATCCTACAGAAGACCTAGCACTTTGATTATTGTTATCAATAAGTTTACGTCTCTGCTTTTGGAAAAATGGAATGTGAAAGCCAATGTATCTGTGAAAATTCAAGGATGATTTTGTACGTTCTTTGTACTTAAAAAAAAAAAAAAGAAAAAAAAAAAAACATTGCCGGTAAAGAAAGCTTATCTTTGACAGCAGGGTTGCAATGAGAATATTCTAATTGTTTTTGCTGTTTTCCTTTCTTATGGTTACTGAATACAAATAAAATCTCTGAAGCCAACAGATCACAGCCCATGTGAAGTTTGGGGTTCCAAAAGAATGGAGTAAGAGAGAGGTCACAGTAGAGGTTTAAACTGAAGAAGTAGGGGGCACCTGGGTGGCTCAGTAGGGTTAAGCATCTGCTTTCAGCTCAGGTCAGTGTCCCAGGGTCCTGAGCTACCCAGGCACCCAGAAGTCTGCCTCTCCTTCTCGTTCTCCCCTCCCTTTTCTCCTGCTTGTGCTCACACACTCTCTGTCTTTCTCTCGCAAATAAAATACATTTTAAAAATCTTCAAATTGAAGAAGTAGGGGCCCCATGACCTTGGACTCTAATATATGCTCTGAAATTTGCATTGTATTTGGAGCTTGCTGGGATCTGAAAGCTGTTGAGCAGTGTGGAACCTGTGGAACCAGTAACTGTGGGGGCTGTGTAGAAGAACCCTGGGCTAAACAAAACGAAATGTCCCGATGTGTGGGACCTAAAAATTCCATCTCCCGAAGCACTCAGAGCTGCTTTAATTCCAAAATGATGTAAGTGTAATTTTGAAAAAGTTCCACATGCTAGCAATGTATTTCTACTGTGATTCAAGGATTCAAATCATTTAATGCTTTTCATTTTAGAAAGGAGGGTTTTTTTAATATTCAAATGCTATAAATTGTTCAAAGCATTTAGGCCATCCTAAATGGAATTATGTTACCAAAGACATAATTGTTAGTGCTTCCTGTCTGCATTTATGTTCTGTCCTCTCTTTTCTCATCTCCAGGTACAAATATTATTAGGAAAGAAAACCCCAAAAGCTCTTCAATTAAGCTTCAAATCCTTTACATAAACATTTATCAATCATATATAGGTAATGTTGCCTCTGTCCCTGGGAGTCCCTGCTACTAAATGGAGGCATTAATTTTTTGTAAGACTATTTGATAAATATCTGCATAACCCAGGAGTCTTTAGGATCCATAGTAGAAATTTCTCTCACAGAACCAGTATCTGCTTTTCCTCTCTTCTTACACACATAAAAAATTATACTTTCTAGCTCTTTTACAACAAGTGAAGCTATGTGACTGGTTGTTGCCAATGGACTAAAATAAGTAGAAGTGACGTGCGTCCCTCTGGGAGGAGGCAAAGAAGAGCAGCCATGAAATCTCCATGCTCTTTTTTTCCCTGCCATAGTATCCAAGAAGCCTCTGAGTAACTGAGGGACAGAGGAGTCCTCCTGTTCCTCCCCCTAATCAAACTGAATTGCACATATCCTTATGAGTGAGAAATAAGGTTTTGCTGTGCTAAGTCACTGATACTCCAGGTTTCATTTGTAAGCATTGCTGGCTGCTCCTGTCTAATAAAGTTTCAAAGACACTTCTGAGAATCTGGTGTTCCTATGAACGCTCTCCCCAGCTAGCTGCATATTCAAACATTTTAATAAAGGATATGAACAAACCTCTCCCTGAGGCCCCCATCACAGGTGAGTGTGAAAGAGTAAAGAATATTTAGCCACTTCCTAGCATATAAAAGCATATAAAATATTCTGTGCGTGTGCTTATGTGTGCATGTTTGTATGCGTGCAGAAACACTATTGCTTTATGTTATAATGGTTCAGAACTTACCTAATGTTGCAGCTGAAAGTTGGTGACTAAATTGTCAAAACAAGACTCAGTCTGTCCCTGAGCATACCGGCTCTGATTACACTGGGGTAGGAGTTCACAGAGCAGAGGCAGGATGGAAACGGCTGGGCATGAGCTAAGTGGGGTGGCTTTGCATGGTGGAGGATACAGAGCGATCCAGCTGGCTGCTTTACCTGGGGGTTGAAGTTGTGAACTGAAAACAAGAACTCCTTAGCATTCTGGTTTATTTACTTCAGAAGAAGTAATGACTATTTCTCAGGAAAAAGAAAAATACTTTGAAGAGTCACACAGAAAGACCTCCGTACCATCGAAGGGCTCTTCTGAGAAACTGTGTTGGTGAGGGAAATAGAAAAGTATCAAAACCCTGCAGACATATTGAACAGGGAGGAGCAAAGTTTTTGTCAGAGTACTTTCACTTTACCTGACGACACTCCAAACATTGAAAACAGAAGTTTTTTAGGTATTCACTAAATAAATCAGTCCCTCACATCGTGTCTTCTGTGTAGCTATGCGTACTAGGGGATGACTCCTGGCTGACATGGGAACATAACACATTTTCCCTGTCTGGCCTCATTTCATTTTCTTTTTTCGCTTTGGCCACACTATACTTTCCTTTTCAGCATTGCGCCTCTCTGCTTACTCCTGCTTGCTCTAGTGCCTGGTACGGTGTAGGCTAAACCTTGGCTAACTAGGGCTATTCAGAACTTCAAACCTTCTACTATTCCTGTCGCGTGTTGAAATTAACTAATGTATAGGTTTGAGCTCTGTATAAGACAGGGGTGAGTGCTTGCTGATCTAAGAAAATTGCAGTTTCTTAAATCAAGAACACAAAGACACTGGAGGTCTTTTGCATTCAACTGCAAAGTAGGTGCATTCCTGCAATATGTACTGTCCTCAAAAGATCAGCATCGCAGCTACAATTCCCTTTTCCTGCTATGAATGAAGTGCTAGAGGAGTTACCATGTTTCTTAGAAGAAAGGAGAGGTAAAATGAAGACACTTAGTTTAAATATGAGACACTCGGGGTGCCTGGGTAGCCCAATGGGTTAGGCGTCCAACTCTTGATATTACTCAAGTCTTGATCTCAGGGTCCTCCGTTGGGTTCCACATTTGGTATAGAGCTTACTCAAGAAAGAAGGAAAGAAAGAAGGAGAGAAGGAAGGAAGGAAGAAGGAAGGAGGGAGGGAGGGAGGGAGAGAGGGTGAGAGGGAGGGAAGGAAGGAAGGAAGGAAGGAAGGAAGGAAGGAAGGAAGGAAGGA
>NW_019154089.1:51407935-51517775 GCF_002288905.1 Enhydra lutris kenyoni
GGAAGGAAGGAAGGAAGGAAGGAAGGAAGGAAGGAAGGAAGGAAGGAGGAAAGGGATAATAAAGAAAGAAGGAAAATGAGACCACTCACAGGGTATAAAAAAGTTGTCTTTAGAAGGGCTTATACATGGAAAATTGAAATATTTTGTTTTCTGAAGCCTTGAGGGGCAGAACTAGAGCAAAAAGCAAAGAACACATGGAGACAGAAATGTTGAGAACAATACAAGAAAGATTTTATTGTTGTTGTTGTTGTTGTTAAAATTTGTCAGATTAGAAATATTTCTAAACTTATATATGAAAGAAATAAAGAAAAATCATTGTATAAAACCATAGACCAGGATATCAAAAAGAAAAAAAAATAATAAATAAGGAGTAGTAAGAATTACAGCTAGGATTCATTGAACATGTTACCATCTGTCCAGCACAAATGATTAAGAATCCCATTTATATTAATTCAAATAATCCCCAATTCCAAATAATAGTAAATAATACTATTATCTTCATTGCCATTTTAAAGATGAGGATACTTAGGCAGAGAAGTTAAGAAAGGTCAAGGAAAACACATCTGTGATTACATATTAGTTACTGCGGCTGGGATTTTGAAGCAAGGCATTCTAACTCCAGAGTTTGTATTTTATCTACATTACTATTTTTTTTTAAGATCTTATTTATTTATTTGAGAGAGAGCACAAGCAGGGAGGGGAGAGGAGCAGAGGGAGAGAGAGAAGCAAATTCCCCACTGGGCAGGGAGCCAGATGTGGGGCTCGATGTCAGGACCCCGAGATCATGACCTGAGCCAAAGGCAGATGCTTAAACCAACTGAGCCACCCCCTTACCTACATTACTATTGAGAGAGAAAGAAATAGATGGAAATTTATAGGAGAAAACAAATGAAAAGGTGGGTAAGAACAAAATGACTGGTCCATAAGCAAAGTATATTTGATAAATAAAATAAAATATAAATATGAACAAATAAACATAAACAGAGGCTCATGACTACCTCACAGACCTGATGGAAAGGGTTGAAAACCTGTCCCTGAAGGGAAACTATTCCTCATTCAAAAGAAAACAGATTAAATTGAAAGAAAGAAGAATAGAGACAAGTAAAATACTCTTGCTCCTTAGCTCTGCAAAGTGCACTCTGAAGTAAGAATGAAAGGGCACAGCTATCAGCCGGCTGGCCATAAAAAGGATTTTAATGTTGCATATCACAGAAGCAAACTATTACATAGATGATGGTCTAAAAGTCTAGACACCAGCTGGCAGCCTTTATCTTCTAAAATATAATGGAACAAACAAATTCTTGACTTGCTGAAAGTTAATTAATTGCTCAGAGGTAGAGAAAATAATGAGATTTAGGTCAACTCTGGTCTTAATTTTGGTCAAGGAAAATTTATTGAGGGTGTGGAAGTGGGAGGATCCTTGCAAGAACATGGCAATGTGGTAATGGAATTTGTAATATCCAAGGAAGCTAATGCTGGGTGTAGGAATCCATTATCTCGGGCTTTAGGGAGCACAATCTCAGAGTTGACCTCATGCATTCTTGACAATAATATAAAGTATTACTTTTACCATTTTTTTCTCGTAGGTCTGCAGCCTTAGAACACTTTCAGGTTACTTGCTATCTTCTCGGCTTTTATCATTTTCATGCACTTTAGTGCAATAGATAAGTTAAACTCCACAGAAATATAATATTGTTTTGTATGGTCAATTTCATTTATATTTACCTACATATTTACTCTTCGTCTGTTCTTTCGTCCCACTGATATTTCTGTTTTCAGCTAGGCTCATTTTACCTCTGCCTAGAGAAATTTTTTCCTTCTGTTTTTTGTTTGTTTGTTTGTTTGTTTAGACAGTTCATTGAGGGCAGCATAACCCAGAAGTCATGATAAGGATGTTTTCTCTGGGTATAGAAGTTAAACTTGGCTGTTATTTTCCTTTGGTACTTTAAAGACATCAATCACCAGTCTTGTCTTTTCACTTCTGATGGCAAGTCAACCATCAGTATTATTGTGCTTTCTTTGAAGGTTAAGTGTCTTTTATCTCCATCACTTTAAAGATTTTCTCTGAGTCTTTAATTTTCAGCCAGTTTGAATATGATGTACCTAGTAGGATTTTCTTTGAATTTTTGCTGCTTGGGATTCTCTAAGATTCTTGAGCCTATGCTTTGAGGTCTTTCCTCAGTTATGGAAAGTTCTCTATCACTATCTGTTCAAAAATTGCTTTTGTCTCAGTCTATCTTTTGTCCTTTTCTGAATCCAATTATATAAACTCTGGAATTTTTGAGCATGTTCCACATGATTGTTTTAAATTTAATTTTATTTTTTCAGTCTTCCAAGAGTCATTGTTTATGCACCACACCCAGTGCTCCATGCAATACGTGCCCTCCTTAATACCCACCACTAGGCTCACCTAACCTCTCACTCTCCTCCCCTCCAAAACCCTCAGTTTGTTTCTCAGATCACAGTCTCTCATGGTTCATCTCCCCCTCCAATTTCCCCCAATTCACTTTTCCTTTCCTTCTCCTAATATCCTCCATGTTATTACTTATGCTCCACAAGTAAGTGAAACCATATGATAATTGACTCTTTCTGCTTGACTTATTTCACTCAGCATAATCTCCTCCAGTCCTGTCCATGTTGATACAAAAGCTGGGTATTCATCCTTTCTGATGGAGGCATAATATTCCATTGTATATATGGACCATATCTTCTTTATCCATTCATCTGTTGAAGGGCATCTTGGCTCTTTCCACAGTTTGGCAACTGTGGACATTGCTGCTATGAACATTGGGGTACAGATGGCCCTTCTTTTCACTATATTTGTATCGTTGGGGTAAATATCCAGTAGTCCAATTGCAGGGTCATAGGGTAGCTCTATTTTTAATTTCTTAAGGAATCTCCACACTATTTTCCAAAATGGCTACACCAACTTGCTTTCCCACCAACAGTGTAAGAGGGTTCCCCTTTCTCCACATCCTCTCCAACACATGTTATTTACAGTCTTGTTGATTTTGGCCATTCTAACTGGTGTGAGGTGGTATCTCAATGTGTTTTGAATCTCCCTGATGGCTAATGGTGAAGAACATTTTTTAATGTGTCTGTTAGCCATTTGTATGTCTGTTCATTTCTTCTGCCCATTTTTTGATGTGATTATCTGTTTTTTGAGTGTTGAGTTTGAGGAGCTCTTTATAGATCTTGGATATCATCCCTTTGTCTGTAGTGTCATTTCCACATGATTTTTATATTTTTGTTCATTTTTCTTGTTTGTCTCTTGTACACTTCATTGGGTACTTTCAATTAATCTATTATCCAGTTTATTAATTCAATCTTTCAATATACCCACTCTATTAAAATGCATTCACTAAATTTTTAATTGTATTTTTTGCTCTAGAATGTGCATTTCTTTTTTAGATTTCACCTCTGTAAAATCTTTTCTCTTTTCATATATTTTCCCCATCATTTTTTAACATGTTAATCATAGTTATCTTGAAGTTCATGTCTGCTGATCTCAAATTCTGAATGACTTTGATGTATGCTTCAGTTGTCTACTTTTTTCTCTATTGGTAACCAGTCAAATGGTCTTGCTTCATCTTATGCCAAGTATCTTAATTTTATTGGGTACAAAAGAACTATAGTGTTTCCAGATGGTATTATCTTCCCTGGATAGAGTTCAGTCTCTCCTCTGATAGACAGAAAAGTAGATCATACATTGACAGGATCCAATCAGGACTGAGCTGGGTAGTGCTGGGTTATAATTCTGGTCAGCTCTAGTTCATCATTGCGTTTAGCATATGGGTCTCTAGGACTTCTATAGACAGTCTGGTGGTCTTTGACTCTTTGGCCTTGATATTCTGCAGATGATTTAGTTCAGATATCCTCTTAGAGCAGTCATTGTTTTGTGAGAACACAGGAGTTTCATTCTGCTTTCCAGAAGCTTTGGACCTTAGCCTCCGGTGCAGCTTCAAAATTAAATAAATATCTGTATAGGCAATGAGCCGTATGTTTGAGATATTTCAGTTTTCCAGTATCATCCATCCTGTACAACTGCTAAGAGCTTTGTTAGTTTCTTTTTCTCTCACCAATGACCCTTTGCCTGGACCAAGCCCCAATATCTACTTTCTACCCCACGCCCAGAAACAACAGATATTTTAAATAAAATTAAACTGTGCTGGTCCTCAGATCAAAATTGAATGGTATTCCTAAATCCAATAGCAACCTTTTCCTTTGACTTTCATGATACTATAGATATGTGGTTTTCCTCCCAGCTCTCTGGCTATTCTGGCTTTTCTAATTGAATCTTGTTTCCCACTATTCCTTCAGTTTATGCTCCTCTCTGTTTGGCATTTATATCTCTAGTACTTAGCATAAAAACTTTCACCTACGCCATTTATATATATAAGGTTTACTGGGAAAATAATTTACCTTTTAAAAAATTGAAAGGCTATAAAACCATCAATGAGTATCAATAGCAGCACAGCTCTGTGGTAAGAATAGAAATAGGCAGGCTGTCATCCAAACTAAACTAGCCTTTGTTCAGAGGAAGAAAACAAAGAATATAATTACTGCTTGGGCCACATTGGTGGTTCTTAAGAGATTCTGAATGGGGCAGAGGAGGGGCGGGTGCCCACAGACAAACTGATGTATTTTATTTCTATCTTTTTAAGTGATCTTCAGTCAGTTTAACAGTAAAAATAACCAACAAGGGGTGGAAGTTCCAGTTGGGAGCTTAAAAGAGTCCACATATTATGCACCAACAGAAAGCTTTTGTGTGGAGCTGAAAAGTGTCTAATTGGGGAAAAAAAAATGCTTAACTTTGTTTGTTTCAGAATACTCCAAAACTTTTGATTAAAAAAATCTCCCCTTCTTATTAATGGCTACTCTCTTATCAAGCACAGATATATACCAATGTTTTAAGGACCTTCAAAATATACTTAAAATATAAGTAAGTCAACCACATTGAAAATAATTAGTGTTGAGCCCTGGTACCTAAGCTTACACCACATTGTACCAATATCACACCTCCATATTGTACTAATATCAATATTTCTTAAGCATACATCAACTAAAGGAAGGCTCAGTGTCCCAGAGTTCACTAGAAGAGGAAATCCGGTATAAGACTGAAATTATGCCATGGACAATCCAAAAAGGGGAGAAAAAAAAAAGGTAATACACAGATAACTGATCATTGAATATACAGTTAATATTCTTTAAGATTATCAATCCCACGAATGATTAATGATAATAACTAGCATTTAAGGAGAATATACTCTGGGCTGACTATGCTAAGCTTTTTACATTATTCCCTCACTTAAATCCCAATAATGTCATGAGGTAGTTATCATTGTAACTGTTTTACAGAAGTAACGAAGGCTTAGAGACTATGTGTGGTGTGAGAGTAAAGTCTAGAAACCAGATTCCTGGAGTTAGAACCCTAGCTATAAGATGTATTCACTATAACCTTGGGCGAGTTGCTTAACTTCCTTACTTCAGTTTCCCATATCAAAAATAGAGGGAGGGGTGCCTGGGTGGCTCAGTCATTGGGTGTCTGCCTTTGGCTCAGGTCATGATCCCAGGGTCCTGGGATTGAGCTTTGCACTGGGCTCCCTGCTAAGCAGGAAGCCTGCTTCTCCGTCTCCCACTGCCCCCTGCTTGTGTTCCCTCTTTCGCTGTGTCTCTCTCTGTCAAACAAATAAATAAAATCTTAAAAAAAAAAAAAATAGAGGAAATGATAATGAGGATACTTCAGGGTAAAGTAGCTGGCATATAGTAAGTGTTTTTATGTGTTTAACATTGGGGGAATTATTCAAGAAAAACTTGCTCAAGGTCACACAACTAGTAGATGACAGAGCCAGGATGTTTTTCCAGACTCCAAAGCTCATATCTTAACTAAAATGTTCCAATGCAATTACCACAAATTAGATTGTAGTTTTTCTAATACATTTATCTAACAATTAGTAGTATTTTATTGGGTTTCACAAAACTCTCTAAAACAGTATTAATTGCTCTCACTACTCATTGTTTATTGAGTGTTTATGGCACAGAACCAGATACTTAACACACAATGAAGATCTGGCAGAGCCCAGAATAGAAGTGTCTGGAGCTCTGCTTGGGGGGCAGGAGCGGACAATCATTGACTCATAGTCCCACAAGGGACTAGATCTTATGAAGAAAGATATGTGTAGGGACCCAACAACTGCCAATGGACTATTTGTTTCACAGAAGAAAAGAAGCTACAAAACTAAGAAAAACAGCCTTCCTCCATCTGCTTTCACACCTCATTTACAATGTCATCTCTGGTTCTGATGTTCAGAGCAAACGACATTTGTAAAATAATGCTGGATTTTTTCTCTTTGTCAAAAATAGGGAAATGACACTAATGTTGCTTAGCTCTGCTTTTGCTCCCCATACGAAAACAAAGCTGTGCCCAAAGAGGGCTGTGTATTTTTTAGTACATTTCTTGGAGCTATTTTTAAGTTGGCCTTTCTTGTTCAGAGGTAGTTGGCAGTAAGACATTGGTGACATCAAGAGAAGTGAAAATTTCATAACTCCGTGTTATCAGGTAATATTAACTAAATCTATAAATCACATTATAGGGAAATGCTGGATCTCAAATGTTCTTATGACCAAGTCTGTGTTTATAAGCAACAATAGCTGTGACTCTGGGAAGCTGACACCATAACAGAGGCAAGATAAACAAACATGGTGTGCCTTGGCTGGACTGCCCTCAGTTCCAAGCAGGAAGCATTATAAATATACTCTGCATTGACCTTGTGAACCCTAGCTCAGAATCTTACACTGCCTTCCCTTGTCTACTGAATCATATATAAATGTCTCCATTTTACTTGGAAGATTCTAGAAACTATAGCCTCAGACTTATGTCCCACTATTTCATCTTATGAACTCTTTCATATTTGAAGCAAGCTGGACAATTTATGCCTTTCTAAACAAGCTTTACATTTCTTTTAAGCCAGTTAGCCCATATTTATCGAACTCTGTTATGGGCATTGTGTTGGGTGATGGTGCCCTTGTAAGGTCTAGAAAGAAAGAGGGACATTTGTTACAAGAGTGTTCAGTTCTATGAAAAAGGACAGAACACTCTAGGAGTATTTTACAGGGAAGCAATCTTGTATGGGTGTCAGGAAAAAGTGTCCATGAGAAAATATCTTTTAGTGGGAAGGTGAATAAATTCTGGAGATCTAGTGTATAGGGTGTTGACTATAATTAATAATAATGTATTGTATACTTGACTTTTGCTAAGAAGGTAAATTGTAAATGTTCTTATCGCATACACATATACACAAAAGTAAATATATAAGCTGATGCATGGGTTAACTAGCTAGCTTAGAGGCATCATTTCACAATGTATACATATATCAAAACATCACACTGCATACCTTTTATTCATATGGTTTATATAATTGTCAATTAACATTTGACAATGATTACTTATCATTCATACCTCAATAAAGCTGAAATAAGCAAGTAAATAAAAAAGAACTGACACTAGCTCTTCTAGAGTCAAGATTGTGAATGAAGTTTCCCATTCTGATGCATTGTGTGACTCTCTGTTTTCCTGCTTTGTAACACTGCTGACCTTTCCTACCAAACACTGCATAGGTTAACGTGGCTTGCCAGTCTTGTGAGATTATTTTAAAAGTCTCCATATGCTTTAAAATCTACATTTAGACAATGGAAATAAAGCAGTATTTTAATACCAGTTGTGCACATTTTGTCTCCCTTCAATTCTAATCAATTTCTCTGATGGACTCATTGGGAGAAATGGATTTTTCTGATCATTTACACCCACTTGGAAGAACAGCCTTCCATCCACATGGAAAAGTATAGGAAACCTTGTTTACCTGGAATTATTTTGACTCTGTACTACTATTCAAAGACTTCTTGAAAACAACATAAAGTAATAGCTTTTGTGCTGGGCCACCCGGAAGCCTTGACATCTGAAGAGCCTGTGGATGCCGTAGCAACTGCAGCTTTGTAGTCATAGTAACAGCCTTGTGCTCCAGAGCCAAAACCAATGAGCTTTAAGCATCACTCCATGCTAGCTGAGCTTCTCTGACCTTATCAGGGAGCAACAAGATCCTTCTGTTCCTCCAAGTGCACGTGCCCCTCAGCGGGGAGGGATGATTGTGCATAACGTACCTGATTTAA
This sequence comes from Enhydra lutris kenyoni, assembly GCF_002288905.1. NCBI lineage: Eukaryota > Metazoa > Chordata > Mammalia > Carnivora > Mustelidae > Enhydra > Enhydra lutris. Next base: position 51,416,102 of record NW_019154089.1, read on the forward strand.
ATGTCATGTTTGGGTTATTTAAGCAAGTGAATCCTTCTTCTAGTTTGATCAATCAAGTGGCAGGGTTTTTTGTTGTTGTTATTGTTTAATTGATTGCTGATTTCAGTTACCCAGGAGCATTGTTACAAAAGTAGACCATACAACATGCATGTTGGGAATGTTGTGGTTACTAAATATTACAGGGGAGTAAAGTATGTAGATTTCCCTTCAGTGACACAGATTGGAAACCCTGGGAGACATGGAAAATAATTTGCATCTGTTCTCTTGAATGTTTTCTTCTCAGGGAGGACGGTAGTAAGGAACAATACCATCTTTCAAATTAATATGTCACGCTAAGGTTGCAGTAACAAGAAACCAGTCATAATCCAATCTATATCTGTCCTGCAATGTTTTTGAAAGGCTCATGACTTCCCCCAAATACTTCCTCCCTAAAGCCCTCTAGTAAACCGCAGTCCTCAAAGCTGTATGTTCAACTTTCTCCAGCTCAAAAGTCCTGGCTAGGCAATCGATTCATAAAAAAGACATAATTCCCCTTTCAGTTAAGCTTTGCTAGCTATTTATGGATGTATCGCCTATGATAACATAACCTCATATGCAAATATGTGTAATAAATCAAATAAGTTTCCCAACTGCATTTACGTAATTCTTGCTGTTTACCTGAACTATTTTACACTTCATAGGATAGCTCCTATATAAAAAAAATAGCTCAGAATATTAAGCTTTTAATGTTATTTGAATTACATTTATCCTTTTTTCAAGTCCATTTTTCCTTCATCCTCTTCTACTGCTGTTTCTGTTCCAGGCCAGTAGAAGATGAGAACTCCCCAAGGAAAACCATGCTTTATAAATCTGATTTAGTTAGATAGATTTTGAATGCTTCTAATCTGTCTCAATTCACAAAACTCACACTTTATTTCATGTATACAACATACATATTTAAAATGCCTGTTAATGTATTACATGAAATGCCACCAAAGTTAAAAAAGTGAACAAAAAATGGTTCTTTGGTCCTAAGAAGCTTGCAAACTAGGCTTGATAGAGGTCATTCTTCATTTTCGTTGCTATCATCTAATGCAATCATTTAAAGCTATCAACCCTACTATCTTCACTTCTAACAAAACTCAAGGAGAACTGGAAGTTTACACCTCATTGACTTCATGGGTTCATGCATTTGTTCTATTGTTTTTATTTTGATAACTCTATGATCTGAAGCATGTTTTTAAAATAAGTTGTTTTAGGGGCAACTGGGTGGGTCAGTCGTTAAGTGTCTGCCTTTGGCTTAGGTCATGATCCCAGGGTTCCTCTGCTCCGCGGAGAGCCTGCTTCTCCCTCTCCTTCTGCCAGCCACTCCCCCTGCTTGTGCGTGCTCTCTCTCTCTCTGTGTCAAATAAATAAATTAAATCTTTTAAAAAAAATTTTTAAGCAAGCTATTGTGTTTGAGATATATTTTGTTATAATCATTTTGCAGTCATGTATGTGTTATTGCTGAGAACTTATTTTTATCACGAGTTTACAAAATGGCATCTTAGATACTTGACTAGAATGGAAAGGTTTTTTTCTGTCAGGAGAATCATAGTTATTTACTTCATCACATCTTTGGTTGCTGTAGCCCGTACCAGATAAAAAGGTGTTGCTGGTGAATATCTTGAAATGTCAAAAAATGGGCAACAAATAGAGAAATTTTAGATGAAAGTCACATTTGGTGAACTAGGCTTAAAAAGAGTCCTTGTCCAAGAAATGACTTCACACCTAAACTTTGGTGAGCTCATATGAAAAGTAAAAGCCAAATGGACAACACTGAACTTACTGGAACATGGTCTGATTTAGCATTGTGTTCTTCTGACAGTTTATAACCATAAGCTTCATGTCATTTAATTTTATCCTCACTTGGCCATTGCAATCTTTGCTAATACTGGAAAAGCAGAAAAATTTAAAGAAAGTTACTGTGTCATCAAACCACAGGAATAATATGGCTAGATTGGACATTAGATTCATACAGTCCAAACTCATCATTTTGTAAATGAGGATACTGTTGTCTCCCTAAGTTCCCTTCTAGTTTAAAATTTTGTATTTAACTATTTCTTGACAACCCAACCAAAGTAACTAGGTGGTATCAGTGTTGACTTATAGTCAAATAAAAGTCATTTGCCTTAAGGAGATCATTTGATTCACGCCTTTCATTTCTCTCTATTTTTCTTCAGTTCATTTCAGTTTAGCTTCCTCCAAGTCAAAAGATGGTTGAAGTTCAAGAGAATTCTTAAGAAAAAGCAATTAACTAGTATGCTCCAGGGTGATATCATCTTAAATTGCATTGACTGGGATTCATGCTAAACATGGTGAAGAAATGAGTAACAGTGATAACAGGCTTTTGAAGAAATAGTTTGAGGTTTCTGAGTCTATGATCTCTTCTGTATTTAGGATTTCCTTTGTCTCCATTATTTTGTGGCTAGTCTCCACTTGCCTTCATATTTTCATTTTATTTCCTCACTCCCTTCTTCAGTTTTCTTCTTAAACTTCTACAAACGCATCTTTCTTCTTGTTATGTATGTCTTAATGGTAGCCAGGCTGAGACGTCATTTAACCTTTGACGTCTGAATGTAAATATAAACTCATGGTCCCTTGTGACTGTTCTGATTCTGTAGTGGAAATGTGGGTGAGAAAACACACACACGTGCACAAACACAAACACAATGATGTTCTCTCCTAGGGATAAACAAATCTGCTCCATAGGCAAACTATGGTTTGAAAATAAGTGTTCCCCAAGTCCATTTGTCAGCACTTTAATTGGGTTTGAGGTTTGAGGTCATCTCCTGAACTTGGAGACCACAAGGGTACGTCTCTTTGTTATTCCTTTGGCAACTCTGTGGAGAAGTGTCCTCACCCTCGGTGACCTGTGTCCTCAAGCTTTTCTTTTCCCTCTCCCCTTTGAAAACTTACTTCCTCTGGTTATTATGCTTTCAAGATCCTTGTCTTGCAGACTAGAGAAAAATCTTCTAAATTATTTGTCTGAAGATGTTAATGGATGATAATGGCTTAATGTGTATCTTAAAAGGACTCTTCAGTGCTCTAACTTCAATGAGCCAGGAATTTCTAGCATTGCAGTATGCCGGCTGGGAATATTTGCAGCATTCATACTTTGCTACGCATGCCCTTTAAATTCATTTAGTGGAAAGTTGCTCAGTACCAACTGTGAGCTAACCCTGTTTATCCAGCCTCAATGTTTATATCTGGTACCTCAATGGAAAAACTAAACAATAAAAACTCACATCCATCGAGGGTCTGTGATGACCCTGAATTAGTGTGCTAGGACTGCTATAGAAAATATCACGCACTGGGTGGCTTATACAACAGGAATTTATTTTCTCACAGTCCTGGAAACTAGAAGTCCCAAGATCAAGGTGCCTGCAGGATTGGTTTTTCTGAGGCCTCTCTCCTTTTCTTGCACATGGCCCCCTTTTTGCTGTGCCCTCTCATGGTCTTTTCTCTGTGCACACCCATTTTTGTGTCCTAGCTCTTCTTCTTAGATGAGCACCAATCATGCTGATTTGAGCCCACCCATGTGCCTTCATTTTACCTTAGTTACCTCGTTAGAGGCCTGTTTCCAATACAGTCACATTCTGAGTCAGTGGGTATTAGGCTTCAACAGTTGAATTTGGGGAAGATACAATCCTGCACATAACAGAGTTTCATGTTATAGTAAACAATATACTCATGTTATCTTTCACCATTAAACAAGATCTAGAGAGGGTGCATTTTATTGTTAAAATTTTTTCTGCTGAAAAGTTGAGGGTCTAGAGGGATAAGTAACTTATCCAAGGTCGTGTAGCTACTAGGAAGTAAAATTAGAAATTGAATTGAGTCTTACAGTCCCAAAGCCTATACTTTTTTGCTATATCACTCTGCCTCCAGCTAAAAGTTATAGCCAATGTGCTCCAACACACAATGATTATTCTTCCTGGAATTTTTTACTCCATGGGAAACAGGCTTCAGTGATATGTGAGCAAAAATTATCCTAAAGAACATATGTTCAAAAAACAGAAAAATGGACTACTTTCTTATTATATCAGATTCTGTACATTGGTAAACATTAAAGGGGATTTAACCTTTTTTTTAGTAACAAAGAAGTTTTGGAATTTTGGTTTTTTTACCAGCCACAATGATGTTTTAAGAAATATCCATAGAAAATGTTTTAAATCAACAAAATCACATGCCTTAACTAGCATGTGTTTGTCCGGTCTGTAACCCACCAGGGAGTGCGAGGTGAACTAATTTAATTAATTTAACTAATATTTTATGAGAGGAACAATCCATAAAATCCTTAAGTTTTTGTCAATTTGGAAAATATTTTTCAAAGGAAGGAGGTAGCTGGGCATAAAAAGTCTAGACTCCATTGCTAGTCTCCCTTTAGGTCACTAGAAATGTAAACAAGATGCTTCCTTATTCATTCATGTTATTTATTTTTCCCAAATTTTGCCGCAACATGTTGAAACCAGTGATTTCATGGTAAACGATAGTCTGTGACAAGTCTGTTCTTTTATTTTTTTTGCAGCACACAAAGTTTACATGAAAAAATCTATCACTCTATTCAGATGACAAAATGATGATGATATTCCTGAAGAAGGTAACAGGACAGTAAAATTCTTTTATATGAGCTTACAATTCAGGCTTCTAAAGAAAGCAGAAGAAAGTGATGAAGGAGAAAAAAAATGAAAAATTAAGGTTCAAACCTTACTGTGGTAAACTTGAAAATGGGAAGTTACTAAAATTCTGACATAAGTCTTTTTTTGCAGTCCTATCCTTAGCATGGAAAAATAAATGTATTTCCCTCCTATAGGTGGTAAACCTTGCAAATGTTTCTTCCTCGTGGTGTAGTTATTGCACTGGAATAAAGGCACTGCTACTGAGTGATGATGAAAATATAATTCCGCAGTCGAGGAAAAGAAAGGAATTGGGCTCCTCGGGTCTGATCGTTTAAAAATTAGTAATTTTACCAAAGGTCAAATGTATAACTCGATAAAATCCCCCACAGAGGTAAAGCAGTCCCACAGTTATCTTAATGCCTGAAGAGGGCTAAACCTAGAGATTCTATTTTATGTGGGTTAGTTTGGCTCCATCTAGGTCACGGCCATTGACTTTACTTATAAACAAAATAAGGCACCTTGCTCTTAGATATTCATGATCCACAGATGACTGGATGAAATAGAGGCTAGTTAATGGTAAGTCTAGTTCAATTCAAAGAAATAATAAAATAGTTAAACAATCATTACCAGCATCAGAACATGTAAAGAACAACTCATATGCAGGAATTCAGGACTGTGGCATAGCAAGCAATGCTCCCACACCTCTAGAAGGTGGTGGGGAGGATTTGGGATTAGTTGTATTTAGACAAGAAAACTAAGTTTCTGTCTTATAGACCTGAAAGTTAATTGCCAGCTAACTTGAAGGAGACTCAATCCAAAGGAGATCATTTTTATGAATCAAACTTATAATAAGCTGAATGCAAGTCTTGGCATCTTTTCATTCTACCTCGCACTGTGCTGGAGATGTGAGACACACTAAAAGCATTTATAAAGCACAATCTCCATCTAATAAATAGTTAATAACCGAGACTACAATTTACTCGTTTACATTAAGCAGTAATGCTTAACCTGTTTGGGGGTCATGAATTCCTTTGGGATCTTTTTTCATGGAAGTATAGATGACATGATGCTGCGTTAGCTTCAGATGTGTAACATCGTGATTTAACAGCTCTGTACAGTAAGCTATGGACACCACAGGTGTAGCTCTCATCTGTTACCATACAAGGCTATTACAAAACCACTGATTGTATTTCCTGGGCTATGACTTTCATCCCTGTGACTCATTCCTTTCCTAACGTTAAGCCTGTACCTCCCTCTCCCCTTCATCCATTTTGCCCATCCTCCCACCTCCCTCCCTTTGGCAACCACCATAAAATTTTACTCTTGTGTGGAAACTAAAACACAAAACAAGCAAGCAAAAGCAGAAATAGACTCCTAAATACAAAGAATCTTTTGACTCTGTAAAGCATTCTCTCCAGAAAACATAATACACACACATCCAATACTTTGTAGACAATAGTAAAGTGTTCAGAGGACCTTTAGAGACCATCCATGGATGCCAATTTAAGAAGTTCTGATGGAATTTCCAGTGATCAGTGTTTTGTTTAGGTATTGATACTTCAGGGAAAATACACAGGGAGAGAGTTGTTTGATGTGGCTATCTCCAGAGAACTGAAAACTGAATGTTAGGTTCTGTCACCTAAAGTAAGGCAGAATCAGTTTTTCTGCTCACTGAAAAAGGTTGTATGTTGGGAGTAAGTAATCTTGAATGCCCTTTGCTAAGGCATTAGTAGCAGGTGCCAAGTCTGAAGTTAAATGCCCATGGCAAAGAGGACATTCTGTTTTCTCTGTTCGAAGTGGTCCAGCCCTGAGTATTTAGAATATTATCTCCTTTAAGACCATATCATACCTTTATGTCATTTTTTTTTAATTTTAGGGTATTTTTTTCTTTTTTCTAATAATTTTTTATTATGTTATGTTAATCACCATACAGTACCTTATTGATTTTTATGCAGTGTTCCATGATTCATTGTTTCCATATAACACCAGTGCTCCATAAAATATGTGCCCTCTTTGATACCCACCACTGGCCTAACTCATCTCCCCACCCTCCTCCCCTCTAAAACCCTCAGTTTGATTATCAGAACCCATAGTCTCTCATGGTTCATCTCCCCTTCCAATTCCCCCCGCCTTCCTTTTCCCCTTCCTTCTCCTAATGTCCTCCATGCTATTCCTTATGTTCGACAATTAAGTGAAACCATATGATAATTGTCTTTCTTTGTTTGACTTATTTCACTCAGCATAATCTCCTCCAGTTCCAACCATGTTGATGCAATTTTTGGGTATTCAAACTTTCTGATGGCTGAGTAATATTCCATTGTACATATGGACTACATCTTCTTTATCCCCATAAGGCAGGTGCATTTTGTTTGGGTTGTGGTCAATAATTTGGACTCTGTACATTCCCTCAACCACCCCTCAACAGAAAGACTAAGAGGAGGAACCCCCAAGAAAGGAAAGATTCAGAGACTGTTGTCTCTGCCATGGAACTAATGGATATGGATATAGCCAAGATGTCAGAAAATAACTTCAGAGTGACAATTATCAAGGCGATATCTAGGCTTGAGAAAAATATTAACAGCAATATAGAATCTCTAAGGGCAGAAATGAGATCTAATTAGGTCGAACTTAAGAATGCTGTGAATGAAATGAAGTCTACACTTTTATACTTTGACTGCCAGGGTAAACGAGGCAGGAAAATGAATTAGTGAGATATAGGGTAAGATGATAAAAAAAAGGAAATTGAAGGAGCATGGGAAAAACAAATTAAACCCAATGAATCAAACCAAGAGAGATTAGTGACTCAATGAAATGTTTCATTCTCAGAATTATTGGGATTCCTGAGGGGGTGGAGAGAAAGAGAGAGGTCTAGAAGATACATTTAAGCAAATCATACTAAGAACTTCCCTAATCTGTGGAAGGGAACAAGAATTTATGTCTAAGAGGCAGAGAGGACTGCTCCCAAGATTAACGAGAGCAGACCAATGCCACAACTTATAATAGTACAATTTACAAATCTTGGATCCAAGGAAACAATCTTGAAAATGGTGAGGGGAGAGAGATTTTTTATGTGTAGAGGGAGGATTATCAGAATAATGTCAGACCTGTCCACAGAGACCTGGCAAGCTGGAAAGGGCTGTCAAGAAATATTCAGGATAGTAAATGAGAAGAACATGCAGCCAAGAATACTTTATTTGGCAAGGCTATCATTCAGAATGGATGGTGAGACAAGGAGCTTCTAAGACTTGCAGAAACTGAAAGAATGAATATATGACCACCAAGCCAGCCCTGCAAGAAATATTAAGAGGGTTCTATGAAAGGAGAAAGACCCCAAGAGTGATATAGAACAGAAATTTACAGAGACAATATATAGAAACAAGGACTTCACAGGCAACATGATGACAATAAAATCGTATCTTTCAATAATCACTCTCAATGTGAATGGCCTAAATGCTCCCATGAAACAGTACAAGGTTTCAGATTGGGTAAAAAGACATGACCCATCCCTATGCTGTCCATTGTCCATGTCATGGATTGTTGTTCTCAAATTTTTGTTTAACATAAGCCTACCCTCATGAGGGCATACTGTTCATAAAATACTCACTCAACAAGTAGTTTTTTCAGTAGGCGCAGAAATATAGTGATGAACAAACACACATTGTTCATGATTTTATGGAGTTTGCAGACTAGTGGACTCTCCAAGCATGAATAAATCCAATTTTTTAGAGCCATTAACTATTTTTGAACTAAGTAGACAAAAATAAAGCAAAATGCAGTTGAGTCTCCTCACAATAAGGAAAATTCCCCCAAATTTAAATGAATAATTATATTGAACTCCCATTACATGTAACAAATTGTCTATAGAGAAAGATTGAGATTGGTCTTTATTATTAATGAATTTATACGAATGAATTAAGGAATTTCATTGGGAAGATACTGTAGCTGTTAAAAGTCAAATAGATCTGGTTTCAAATTCTAATTTTGAAAAGTTTTGCCTGTTCTTTTTCCCTTGGACAAGTTCCTTATCCTTTTTGATGCTCAATTTCTTCATCTTAAAACAGGGAAAATAATAGCTATGTCACAGTGTTGTTATAAAATTAAAAGAATTCAAGTTTTAAAGAGACTTGACACTTAAGTATTTAACAATAGCTATTTCAGTTTCTAAAACAGATATAATAAATTATATATAAGTAATGTCACATACTCCAGACAATGATAAAACATCAAATAATTAATAGATGTAATAACAGATTGTGTTAAGAAGGTTCAGCATGGATTGGACTAGTCAGAAGTCTCAAGAGAAGATGGGAACTGAGCTCCACCTTAACCTCTGAGTAGGATCTGGGGAAAGTAGATCAGATGGGAAAATGGGATGAGTGGTGAGTATAGAGACTGAATGTACATGTTTTATTGGGTGACAATGAGTAGATTAATCTGGCTTTTTCAGAAGATTTGTGTAACAGTATAAGAGAAGGTAAAGTCATGAAAAATTGGGAAAGGTCTTGAATCTTCATGAACAAGCAAGGAACAGGAAGGCAGTTCAGACATATTTTAGAAATATTAGAAATAGACATCACATCACAGTGGTGTAGGAGGTGAATTTTATTTACATAGAGGGCTTTAGAAGATGGAGAGGTAAGACTGTAAACTGAGGCTATAAAAGAAATAAGTTGACACTGAAACAATCTGGTGGATTATGGCAGTTAGAATGGAATGGAATAAACAAAAGCTAGAAACATTTAAAAAATGATTGATGGAAATAGAAATGACCTGAGAATGATGGATTCAGCAAGTACATATTGAAGACAGAGTAGTGAACCTGAGTATCTTAGAGAAATGAGGACACTATGTATAAAGTATGTTTCTTCAGGCAGGTGGAAGTGGGAAGCTCTGAAAAATTTACTTCTTGTAGGTAGGAACCATGATGCATTCATCTTGGACTCCTCAACACTTAGTACAGTATCAGGAGTATGATGGATTCAAAATACATGTGAGGGTCAAATGAATATGTTATGGTTCACTTTGAACTTGAGTAGTCTAAGTGCATAATTAGAATTCAAATCTAGGGGCACCTGGGTGGCTCAGTGGGTTAAAGCCTCTGCCTTCAGCTCAGGTCATGATCTCAGGGTCCTGGCATCGAGCCCCACATCGGGGTCTCTGCTCAGCAGGGAGCCTGCTTCTCCTCTCTCTCTGCCTGCCTCTCTGCCTACTTGTGATCTCTGTCTGCCAAATAAATAAAAATAAAATCTTTAAAAAAAATAATTCAAATCTAAATCAGAGCTTGAAATAGAGACTTTCATGGCTAGAATATGAGATGAGATACATTATGAGGGAAAGAGGAAGATGGTGGGTGTGACCCATGGTTGGGGACTGGCAGATGCTCACCTTTCCCCTTAGCTCACCATGATCCATGCAGTAAACCAACTTCCAACTCTCGGCATCTGCAACTCTTTGCTTGGAGATTTCTACTACCCAACAGAGCTCCTTTGACCTACATGTGAAGCTAACAAGAAAACCTAAAGAATTGTCACCCTTGGGAAGAGCTCTTGATGTTAGAGAGTGGCTGCTGAATAAATATCCCAGGTCCTTTGGTTGGGATAACTCTGCAGTGCATGTTCTATACTGCCTCCCAGATTTCCTTAGTAAAATCCAGCTGCAGTTGTCCACAGTGTTGATTGGTTTGATGGCTCACCCTTTTTGGCTTCCTCCTCTTCCTCTACTACTTCCCACTAGTTTCATCTCCCATTTGTTTTCCTGATAATTCCTCGCAAATATTTTGTTTTCAGAGTCTTCCTCTGCAGACCTACATTCAGTTAGTGAGAATAAGAAGATCAGCAAGAGAAATAAACTAGGTTAACCCAACTTTGATGAGGAGCACCAGTGGTTCAGGGCATGCCAAGAGAGCATAATGGACGGTGATGCTGTGTACAGGCAAGATGGCCCATCCCAGACCCAGGTCCTATGGAGAAAGGAAGGATAAGTATGCTCTGGATCCCAACAGCCCAACTGAGGCTAGAATCTAGGGTGTCAATTCCAAGGAGAGGTAACAGGCCATATGCAGAGTTTAATTAGGTCAACTAGGTTGGTGATCCAAAAAATGTATCAAAAAGCAAAAATGGAAACTGTAGAAATAAACTGAATGTCAACCAGGGAAAGAAAGTTAAGAGAAGGAAAGGTTTATATTGCTAAGTCCTAAAAACTTCCCAGGCAAGTAGATGGGCCTCGGTTGCAGCAGAAAGGAGAGATTTGACTAGGTGACTGATGAAGAGTTAAACTTGAAGGCTCTGTTTGCTCAGCATTGTCATTAGAGGTCAATGCCATTTGCATACTTTGAACATGTATTACCTGTCTGAAAGTGCGCAGGCATCTGCTAAGAACTGTGTCCTTTATCATTCTTTCAATGTTTTTTCTCTTCTCCCGTTTCCCTCAAGGTGGTGCTTTTGAAATCTACCCAACGCAGGCTCACTATTTGTCCTTTCAGATTTCTGTGCTTTTCAGAATAGCATGACCCTGGCAGGCAAGAGGCCCAGGTCACAACTGGCAGACTCATTGACTTGGCAATGAGCCTGCCTGGTGCCTTCCACGGTGGTTCTGTTCCATCTCCTGGAGCTCAGTGTCAGCCTGCTATTCACCAGACTCAGCCAGGTTCTAGTACACACCTCCGCCCAAAGGCCCGCCTTCTGTCATTTGGCTCTCTTGAGCCAGCTGACCAGTCTTCACCACCACATCTGCCCCATGACTAGGTTATATCCTTTCACTCCTAAGATACATTTTTCTCACCTTGGGGGTTGGAAACTGTTATTTTGATAGTCCACTTTGGAGGGCACACTCTTGTACTGGATGGCATCTAAGAAGATCGACACTTGAAAACATCACCAGGAAATGGCAACAATTATGTGGCTGCTACCGCTCTCGCTGCTGATACCAAACCGGCCCCCACTTTCTACCCCCTCATGGCGTGATCCAAGTCCTTGGCCCCTGACATTTCCAGCACTACAGAGAAACAGCAACTGGAGGGAGCAATGGACTAATGTCATCTTGCCAAAATGAAACTGCCTGCTTTTCAAATGTCAAGGCTTTGCCTCTTCATATTTCACTCTTCTCTTGCAAAATATCCTGCACCCAAGTGCCCTGGGAAATGGTAAGTTCTCTTAATTCCATCCCAGGGCTTGAGAAGTTTGCTGATGTGGTAATTCCAAAAAGCCTCAGACAGTTCCCTGTTGGTTATAGTAACTGTCAAAACTATGATAAACGCTCTTAGGAAATAATGTTGTTGGAAGGGAATTAAATTTGAAGTTTTGATATTCCTGGTTCATTTGGAAAACAGCAGATACCCCAGCACAACATGTAGTGATGACATGCTAATGAGGTCTCAGTGTGTTACACCAATCCGCTGAAAGACCAGTTACAAACATCTGCCAGTGTTGACTGTCCAGCTACATTTAGAATGATTTTAGAGGCATCTTTCTGCCTACCAAAATGACAGTGAAAATGAATATACTGGCTGCAAAATACCCAGCTGGGAAGACGTGATGCAGCATACAGTGTTGTTCTAAGCCTCTTTAGACAAGATCACTTCCAATGATGAAGAAAGATAAGAAAGATTCCAGCCAAGGAAGTAACTATATAAATTTAGCATTAGATAAATATGCCAGTTCATGTTAAATGTGCATATGTATGTATGTGCGTGCTAAATTATTTATGGTGTACGATATAGTTATGCTTACCAATCATGTTATTTTAAGACAACCACTGGCTTGCACCTAAAAAATCTAATATAACTGTAAAGCTGGTTAACCCATTAAATTCTTACTTTAAAAAAGGACAATTACTGGTACCCTTTCCCAGCTTCTTACTTCAAGAGCACATATCATCTAAATATAGTCAGAAGAAATTGTGTGGATGGATGGGAAGCAAGAAGAAGGATATCCTGGATATTTTAAAATCCAAACAAAACAAAACAAAATCCTTGAAACTGAAAAGATAACTGAACTCCTAACAAAGCCCATACTGGGGGCGCCTGGGTGGCTCAGTCATTAAGCATCTGCCTTTGGCTCAGGTCATGATCCCAGGGTCCTGGGATTGAGCCCTACATCATGATTCCTGATTAGTAGGAAGCCTGCTTCTCCCTCTAACACTATCCCAGCTTGTGTTCCCTCTCTCGCTGTGTCTCTCTCTGTCAAATAAATAAATAAAATCTTAAAAAAAAAAAAAAGCCCATACTGCAAAACACTGATGGGTACCCTTTGGTATTTTGTGTTTATTCACTACGTAACACATATGCACAGTCACACAGAGCTACTGAATATTTGGTGCTTATTTTCTAAAAATGTATGAGTGTACTATATTTGTACTTTAAGAAGGAACTTATAATATTCAAGTCAGTGTCCAAGTCAGGTAAGGACTGGCTAACCACAAACTCAATGTTATAATTTGTATTTGTTTTTTGTTTATTTTTAAAATTTATTTACTTTTTTAAATAAACATATAACGTATTTTTATCCCCAGGGGTACAGGTCTGTGAATCGCCAGGTTTACACATTTCACAGCACTCATCATAGCACATACCCTCCCCAATGTCCATATCCCCACCACCGTCTCCCGTCCCCCCTCTCCCACAGCAACCCTCAGTCTGTTTTTTGAGATTGCGTCTTTTATGGTTTGTCTCCTTCCCAATCCCATCTTCTTTCATTTTTTCTTTTCCTACCCCTCAACCCCCCCACATTGCATCTCCACTTCCTCATATCAGGGAGATCATATGACAGTTGTCTTTCTCCCATTGGCTTATTTCGCTAAGCATAATACCCTCTAGTTCCGTCCACGGCGTCGCAAATGGCAAGATTTCATTTCTTTTGATGGTTGCATAGTATTCCATAGTGTATATACACCACATCTTCTTTGTCCATTCATCTGTTGATGGACATCTAGGTTCTTTCCATAGTTTGGCTATTGTGGACATTGCTGCTATAAACATTCGGGTGCACATGCCCCTTCGGAGCACCACGTTTGTATCTTTAGGATATATACCCAGTAGTGCAATCGCTGGGTCATAGGGTAGCTCTATTTTCAGTTTTTTAAGGTACCCCACACTGTTTTCCAGAGTGGTTGCACAAGTTTGCATTCCCACCAACAGTATAGGAGGGGTCCCCTCTCTCCGCATCCTCGCCAGCATCTGTCATTTCCTGACTTGTTAATTTTAGCCATTCTGACTGGTGTGAGGCGGTATCTCATTGTGGTTTGGATTTGTATTTCCCTGATGCTGAGTGATGTGGAGCATTTTTTCATGTGTCTGTTGGCCATCTGGATGTCTTCTTTGCAGAAATGTCTGTTCATGTCCTCTGCCCATTTCTTTTTTTTTTTTTAAGATTTTATTTATTTATTTGACAGAGGGAGAGAGATCACAAGTAGGCAGAGAGGCAGGCAGAGAGAGAGGAGGAAGCAAGCTCCCTGCTGAGCAGAGAGCCCCATGCGGGGCTCGATCCCAGGACCCTGAGATCATGACCTGAGCTGAAGGCAGAGGCTTAACCCACTGAGCCACCCAGGCACCCCCTCTGCCCATTTCTTGATTGGATTCTTTGTTCTTTGGGTGTTGAGTTTGCTAAGCTCTTTATAGATTTTGGGTACTAGCCCTTTATCTGATATGTCATTTGCAAATATCTTCTCCTATTCTGTCAGTTGTCTTTTGGTTTTGTTAACTCTTTCCTTTGCTGTGCAAAAGCTTTTGATCTTGATAAAATCCCAATAGTTCATTTTTGACCTTGCTTCTGTTGTCTTTGGCTATGTTCCTAGGAAGAAGTTGCTGCGGCTGAGGTCAAAGAGGTTGCTGTCTGTGTTCTCCTCAAGGATTTTGATGGATTCCTTTCTCACATTGAGGTCCTTCATCCATTTTGAGTCTATTTTGTGTGTAGTATAAGGAAAGTCCAATTTCATTTTTCTGCATGTGGCTGTCCAATTTTCCCAGCACCATTTGTTTAAGAGGCTGTCTTTTTTCCATTGGACATTCCTTCCTGCTTTGTCAAAGATTAGTTGACCATAGAGTTGAGGGTCTATTTCTGGGTTATCTATTCTGTTCCATTGATCTATGTGTCTGTTTTTATACCAGTACCATACTGTCTTGATGATGGCAGCTTGGTAATAGAGCTTGAAGTGTGGAATTGTGATGCCACCAACTTTGGCTTTCTTTTTCAATATTGCTTTGGCTATTCGAGGTCTTTTCTGGTTCCATATAAATTTTAGGATTGTATGTTCTATTTCTTTGAAAAAAATGGATGGGATTTTGATAGGAATTGCATTAAATGTGTAGATTGCTTTAGGTACCATAGACATTTTCACAATATTTGTTCTTCCAATCCATGAGCATGGAACATTTTTCCATTTCTTTGTGTCTTCCTCAATTTCTTTCATGAGTACTTTATAGTTTTCTGAGTATAGATTCTTTGCCTCTTTGGTTAGGTTTATTCCTAGGTATCTTATGGTTTTGGGTGCAATTATAAATGGGACTGACTCCTTAATTTCTCTTTCTTCTGTCTTGTTATTAGTGTAAAGAAATGCAACTGATTTCTGTGCATTGACTTTATATCCTGACATTTTACTGAATTCCTGTACAAGTTCTAACAGTTTTGTAGTGGAGCCTTTTGGGTTTTCCACACATAGTATCATATCATCTGCAAAGAGTGATAGTTTGACTTCTTCTTTGCTGATTTGGATGCCTTTAATTTCCTTTTGTTGTCTGATTGCTGAGGCTAGGACTTCTAATACTATATTGAACAGCAGTGGTGATAACAGACATCCTTGCCATGTTCCTGACCTTAGCGGAAAAGCTTTCAGTTTTTCTCCATTGAGAAGGATATTTGCAGTGGGTTTTTCATAGATGGCTTTGATAATATTGAGGTATGTGCCCTCTATCCCTACACTTTGAAGAGTTTTAACCAGGAAGGGATGCTACAATTTGTCAAATGCTTTTTCAGCATCTATTGAGAGTATCATATGGTTCTTATTCTTTCTTTTATTAATGTATTGTATTACATTGATTGATTTGTGGATGTTGAACTAACCTTGCAGCCCTGGAATAAATCCCACTTGGTCATGGTGAATAATCCTTTTAACGTACTGTTGGATCCTATTGGCCAGTACTTGGGTGAGATTTTTCGCATCTGTGTTCATCAAGGATATTGGTCTGTAATTCTCTTTTTTGATGGGATCCTTGTCTGGTTTTGGGGTCAAGGTGATGCTGGCCTCATAAAATGAGTTTGGAAGTTTTCCTTCCATTTCTATTTTTTGGAACAGTTTCAGGAGAATAGGAATTAATTCTTCTTTAAATGTTTGGTAGAATTCCCCTGGGAAGCCATCTGGCCCTGGACTTTTGTTTGTTTGATGACTGTTTCAATCTTCTTACTGGTTATGGGTCTGTTCAGGTTTTCTATTTCTTCCTGGTTCAGTTGTGGTAGTTTATATTTCTCTAGAAATGTATCCATTTCTTCCAGATTGTTGAATTTGTTGGCATAGAGTTGCTCATAGTATGTTCTTATAATTGTTTGTATTTCTTTGGTGTTGGTTGTGATCTCTACTCTTTCATTCATGATTTTATTTATTTGGGTCCTTTCTCTTTTCTTTTTGATAAGTCTGGCCAGGGGTTTATCAATCTTATTAATTCTTTCAAAGAACCAGCTCCTAGTTTTGTTTTTTTGGTTTCTATTTCATTGATTTCTGCTCTGATCTTTATTATTTCTCTTCTCCTGCTGGGTTTAGGGTTTCTTTGTTGTTCTTTCTCCAGCTCCTTTAGGTGTAGGTTTAGGTTGTGTATTTGAGACCTTTCTTATTTCTTGAGAAAGGCTTGTATCGCTATGTATTTTCCTCTCAGGATTGCCTTTACTATGTCCCACGGATTTTGAACCGTTGTGTTTTCATTATCACTTGTTTCCGTGAATTTTTTCAGTTCCTCTTTAATTTCCTGGTTGACCCATTCATTCTTTAGAAGGATGCTGTTTAGTCTCCATGTATTTGGGTTCTTTCCAAATTTCCTCTTGCGACTGAGTTCTAGCTTCAGAGCATTGTGGTCTGAAAATGTGCAGGGAATGATCCCAATCTTTTGATACCACTTGAGACCTGATTTATGACCGAGGATGTGATCTATTCTGGAGAATGTTCCATGTGCACTAGAGAAGAATGTGTATTCTGTTGCTTTGGGATGGAATGCTCTGAATATATCTATGATGTCCATCTGGTCCAGTGTGTCATTTAAGGCCTTTATTTCTCTGTTGATCTTTTGCTTAGATGACCTGTCCATTTCAGTGAGGGGAGTGTTAATGTCCCCTACTATTTTTGTATTATTATTGATGTATTTCTTTGATTTTGTTATTAATTGGTTTATATAGTTGGCTGCTCTCATGTTAGGGGCATAGATATTTAAAATTGTTAGGTCTTCTTGTTGGACAGACCCTTTGAGTATGATATAGCGTCCTTCCTCATCTCTTATTATAGTCTTTGGCTTAAAATCTAATTTATCTGATATAAGGATTGCCACCCCAGCTTTCTTCTGATGTCCATTAGCATGGTAAATTCCTTTCCACCCCCTCACTTTAAATCTGGAGGTGTCTTCGGGTCTAAAATGAGTTTCTTGTAGGCAGCATATTGATGGGTTTTGTTTTTTTATCCATTCTGATACCCTGTGTCTTTTGATTGGGGCATTTAACCCATTAACATTCAGGGTAACTATTGAGAGATATGAATTTAGTGCCATTGTATTGCTTGTAAGGTGACTGTTACTGTATATTGTCTGTTTCTTTCTGATCTACTACTTTTAGGGTCTCTCTTTGCTTAGAGGACCTCTTTCAATATTTCCTGTAGAGCTGGTTTGGTGTTTGCAAATTCTTTCTGTTTTTGTTTGTCCTGGAAGCTTTTTATCTCTCCTCCTATTTTCAATGATAACCTAGCTGGATATAGTATTCTTGGCTGCATGTTTTTCTCGTTTAGTGCTCTGAATATATCATGCCAGTTCTTTCTGGCCTGCCAAGTCTCTGTGGGTAGGTCTGCTGCCAATCTAATGTTTTTACCCTTGTATGTTACAGACTTCTTTTCCCAGGCTGCTTTCAAAATTTTCTCTTTGTCGCTAAGACTTGTAAATTTTACTATCAGGTGACGGGGTGTGGACCTATTCTTACTGATTTTGAGGGGTGTTCTTAGCATCTCCTGGATTTTGATGCTTGTTCCCTTTGCCATATTAGGGAAATTCTCTACAATAATTCTCTCCAATATACCTTCTGCTCCCCTCTCTCTTTCTTCTTCTTCTGGATTCCCAATTATTCTAATGTTGTGTCATCTTATGGTGTCACTTATCTCTCGAATTCTCTCCTCGTGGTCCAGTATTTGTTTGTCTCTCTTTTGCTCAGCTTCTTTATTCTCTGTCATTTGGTCCTTTATGTCACTAATTCTTTCTTCTGCCTCATTTATCCTAGCAGTAAGAGCTTCCATTTTTTATTGCATCTCATTAATAGCTTTTTTGATTTCAACTTAGTTAGATTTTAGTTCTTTTATTTCTTCAGAAAGGGCTTTATTCTCTCTGGAGAGGGTTTCTCTAATATCTTCTATGCCTTTTTCGAGCCTGGCTAGAACCTTGAGAATCATCATTCTGAACTCTAGATCTGTCATATTACCAATGTCTATATTGATTAGGTCCCTAGCCTTTGGTACTGCCTCTTGCTCTTTTTTTGTGGTGAGTTTTTCCGCCTTGTCATTTTTCCAGATAAGATTTGCTTTCTCCTCCTCTGGAATTCCGCTGTTCTCCTTAGTGAGTGAAGTTGGTCTTCGCTGGGTTTCTTGTTGATCTTCTGGGGGAGCGGCCTGTTGTAGTGATTCTCAAGTGTCTTTGCCCCAGGCAGATTTGCACTGCCCTTACCAGGGGTCGGGCTAAGTAATCTGCTCGGGTTTGCTTTTGGGAGCTTTTGTTCCCTGAGAGCTTTCCATAGAGTTCCGGAGGACGGGAATGAAGATGGCGGCCTCCCAATCTCTGGCCCAGAAGAGCCCAGAGCTCAGGGTCCCGCTCCTGAGTGCGCCCTCAGAGAAAAGCGCCCAACCGCCCCCATCTCCCTGGCCTCTGGTTGCACTTGGAGGAAAGCGCTCAATTGCTCGCACTTGGAGAAAAGCTCCCGGTCACTTCTGTCTCCGTGGCCTCTGGCAGCGCTCTGAACTCACCCAGCCTGCGACCGGTTCAAGGTAAGCCCGAGTTGAGAGCTCACTCCTTGGCTCTGTTGCTGTAGCCAGCTTCCCTGCTCTAATACCTGCGAGCTCTGTGACATTCAGACACCCCCGGTCCTTCTGTGACCCCGCGGGACCTGGGGTTATGCTGACCCTTCATGGGCTTCCCCCTGGTTTAGCCTCTGGAGCAATGTCCCTCTGTGGAGCAGACTTTTAAAAGTCCTGATTTTGTGCTCCGTTGCTCCACCGCTTGCCGGGAGCCAGCCCCTCCCCCCGCGGTCTATCTTCCTGTCGCTTTGGATTCACTTCTCCGCCAGTCCTACCTTTCAGAAAGTGGTTGATTTTCTGTTTCTAGAATTGTTGTTCTTCTTCTCTTCCATCTGCTGTTGGATTTGTAGGTGTTCGCAGTGGGTTGATAAGCTATCTAGCTGATCTCCTGCTATCTGGTGTCATCTCAGCCTGCTACTTCTCCGTCATCTTGACTCCTCCCATCTGTATTTTTTTTTTAAAAAGCATGTAAAGAAAATCTTTCAAAAGACAATGCCTTCAATGTGAAATCTGAAATGAATACTTGGTGATAAGGGCCTCATGGTAGAGCCAAGTCCAGAGAGAATAGAGATGTTGATGAATTTCTGTTGTTTTCTTGAAACCAGTTGGTTTAAATCTTCTTAAAAGGAAGACTTTTTCTCAGCACTTAGTAGCTTGTATAGTAATTTTGTTACTGAATGAGTGCTTCCCTTGTGCTAGATTCCATGCCAAACTATGCATATCATCATCTCACTTCATCCTTACAACAACTGTTAAGGATAAGAATTATAATTACCCTCATTTTACAAAGGAAGGAACTAAATCTGAGATTAGATAAGTAACATGCCAAAGATCACCAAACTAATAAGAAGAGAACTGTCATGAGTTCTCACTGCAGTGTTCACGACTCGCCCTCTACATTTTGGGATTCTTTTGTGTTGTTATGCAAAAGAAACTGGTCTGTGTAGGTCAGTACTTTCCAACAGAAGTATAGTAGCAACTATATATATCTATATCTATAGATATAGATATAGAGAGACAGTTAAATTATATATATAATTTGAATGTTTTGGCAGCCACATTAAAAAGGAAAAAGATAGGTAAAACTAATTTTAAATAACCCAATATATCTAAACTCATCATTTCACATGAAGCACTATCCATGTTTCAAGTGCTCAATAGCTCAGTGTGGCTAGTAGCTACCATATTGGAGAGTACAGATACCAACTATCTAATTTTCAAATCACAAGATCTCTGAGATGACTCTGGGTAAATGGCTGTCAAAAAAAGTGATGAAAAACAATCTGAGGGTTTTGAAGGGGCGGGGGGTGGGAGGTTGGATGAGCCTGGAGGTGGGTATTATGGAGGGCACATATTGCATGGAGCACTGGGTGTGGTACCTAAACCATGAATTCTGGTACACTGAAAAGAAATTTAAAAAATAAAAAATTCATGGGGCACCTGGGTGGCTCAGTTGGTTAGGCAACTGCCTTCAGCTCAGGTCATGATTCTGGAGTCCCGGGATCAAGTCCCACATCGGGCTCCCTGCTCAGCAGGGAGTCTGCTTCTCCCACTGACCTCTCTCCTCTCATGCTCTCTCTCATGCTCTCTCTCTCTCAAATAATTAAATAAAATCTTTAAAAAAAAATAAAATAAAAAATAAAAAATTCATTTAAAAAAGGGATGATTATTCCAAAGTATTTTTATGGATGGGTGTACAGGAAATCTAACCAATAAATAAATACACAAAATTTTGAATCTTCTGGAAACAGCAGGAAGAAACATACAAATGGGAGATGTCTGTGACAAAAAAGAGCAGGAGGAGGAAGAGGAGGTAGAAGAAGAAAAGGAGGAAACCCCATTATAAGTGGTCATAAATAAATAAGAGCTAAATTTTATTTGAACACAGGGACACTAAACCAAGGCTTCATGACTAAGCTGAAGAAAAGATCATTTCTGAGTAAGCAGAGACAACTGTAAATATATGTAAATACACTTGATTAAAATGAAGGAAAAGGGAATCTGTGGTTGTGCTCTGATGTTATGACTAACATAGTTTGGCCTTGTGTTGAGTCTTTAATGAAGTTTGGCTAAAAATACTGCTGCTGATTTAATCAGTGGTTATTAGACTAGCAGGACTGGCTATTCGGTAAGGAAGGTTGAAACCTACAGAAGGAGGTAGAAAAACTGGAAGAGAGCTGATAAGTGATCAGAGTCCAGGAGCACAAGGACACAGAGGGAGATTAGCCTAAGGTGACATGTCTGCAATTTCTGCAAAATTGCAATGTCTGCAATTTCACAGAGGCTCACACACCCTACATTTCACCTTTCTCTGCCTACCAACTGCACCTCCAATTTTGACCAGGAAGAACTTCTGTCATCTTGCCATACTACATCAGTTCTCCTTTTCCAGATAGGAACCAGAGTTCCCTGATCTCCTGAACTTTGAGGGGAGGACCTTGCACTATTTAGGGTTGTATCACATGTGCCTTACATGGCCAGGAACAATAAATACTTTGTTGAATGTTGCTACTGATCATTCTCACATACTGGGCTTTGAGGGTTTGGTAGACTTCAGATTTCCATTGCAAATAATGTGAAGAGATCTCTTAGAGAGAGCCCCCAGAGCCATTTCTTATGAACTTTGAAAATCTGAATTAGTTACTATTTCTGTTTTCTCATTAAGAATCATTCTTAGCACATGGTAGACACTCTTTATTTGTTGGACCAATGAATGAATGGCCCTGTTTCATAGCAGCTACCAAAGAGAGAATGGGAGGAGAGATAGCCATCAGCAGGACCTCAAGAAACTGGATCCTTTCTCCCCACATACATCTATATGGTTTAAATCAGACAGTTGTAAAACAAAGACCCAAGAGTGAGGTTTCAGAGATTTGAGTTAAAGAAAAGGCTGTGGGAAGGATGACAAGCTCTAACTCATTTTAATAAGAAAAGACACCGAAACTCATATTTTGCACAAAGGTGCTTCAGGATTGAGAAGATGGCTGGTCTTGTGACCAGGTGTGTTGTTAGGATGAGCACCAGGAAAAAAGTTAATGTCAGGACTGAGGGTGCCTCAGGGATTCCAACCACAAATGAGGTGCCATTCCTCCTTGTGCCACTATTTTTAAGTAATGGGTTCCAGGCCCAAGAGGATCTATAGGTTGGAGTGATGGGTGCCGGAGATGTCACTAGTTCTGGTTTCCATGTTCATGCCCGGCCCTCACTCTTTCTCTAAGACTCCATGCTCAGCTAAGGATCATAAGAACAAGTTCTTTTCTGGAAATCACAGCAGAGATCACCGTGGGATCATGACCCGGGCTAAAGAGAGGAACTGTCTATATCTGACTCTCTGCCTTCACCCTTCCAGGCTTAAGAAGTCTCAGAGTCACCTCAGGTGAGTCAAGTTCCCTCAGAGATTGTTGGCTTGTTTTCCATTGTGGTTTACCGAGGAGGTTTTTAAAAATTAATGTTTGTAACTTCTTTCTCAAAGCAAGCTTGACCGCACGCCTAGTTCCATGAAAAATAAACTCAGCTATCGTTAATAACTTCCCTATGTTTAGAAGTAAGGTTTTATAAATTTTAAAAATTACACACTAGCAAGAGTTTCAGGGAATACAAAAAAAAATGGTTCACAATGTGGGTGGATTAGACTGATGCTATAGAAAGAGTTCATGGTTGCATAGGGAAATAGACAAACCATTGCAAGTATGGTGAGTGCTACTATGGAAACCATGGGCTCTGACGGAGCATATAATTTGGGGACCTAAACTGAATTGGAGGTAGAAGGTGTAGTTGAGCAAGGCTTTCTTGAGAAGCTGACATTTACGTTCGGAAACTTAAGTTCCCTTGAAGAAGCCAAGTGATGGCATCTGATGCAATACGGACTCTCATGGAAGGACTACAGTGAAGTACTAAATTATATAGAAAGGGGGAGGCCAGAGGAGATGTAAGAACTATAGGAATCAGGAAGGAAGGTGGGACTTAAGTTTGACTTTGAAGGTAAATAGAGACAAACGAGGTTGAGTTTTTTGGAAACAAAAGGATCTAAGACACAGCATAAGGAAAAAGTATACTCTGTTTGTAGAAAAAGCAGATGTCTGACCTTACTAGTATATAGGATTCTAAGCCAAGAAGAAACAATAAATGCAACAGAGATGTTATACATGTAAACAGAATGGAGATTACTGAAAGCCATACAGAGAACCAGGACTTACTGGGCTCAGAAGCAGGGAGCCACTGAAGGTTGTAAGGGAGTGATATGATGAAATTCAGATTCTAAAAAGCAGGAGATAGATTTGATTGGCAGATGATAAAACTGGACTAAGGAATATGCTGAAGTATCCATGTACAGGAGGATGGGGATCTAAATTATGGAAATAGAAAGAGAGAGATAAAAGGAAAAAAAAGGTGTCATGATCAATGTGATTGTATATAAACCAGGAAGCTCATTGTGAGACATCAAACACCCTGGCCAGGCAAAGGCTGGACCCAATCCAAGAGCCAGACTTGGGAGAGAAGTTGAGGAGAGCATGACAATTTCAGTTTTGGACATTATGAGTTTGAAACTTAGTATTATTCACTCTTTCTTGTTACAACCCTCTGCTGATTATTTTTTATTCTCCTTTTTAACGACAACTTCACTGAGGCACACTCAAATTGTGGGGTAGAGAAGAGGTCCCTTTTGTGCACTACAAATGAAACCGTAATTGCTCACAAAAGAAAACCAAATTTCGAGAAATTTTTCCAAATATTCAGATTTCAGGGTATAATTGAGTTGATCTCCTACTACATGTGAAATAATGAAGCTTTTGGTTTTGTTTGTTTGTTTTTATAATCCAGTGTGGAGCTCACATGTATTATAAATTTTAGCAAATTGAACTTAACTGATATTTATTGAGCACATGTGGTATACCTAGATTGGGATTGTTATTGTTTGCCACATGGCCATTCTTCGAATGCAAAGGAAAACAGTTTTTTTTTTTTAATTTGGTGGTTTAATCATCTTTAATTTTGTTTTTGTGATAATCATTCATTGAAGTGTCCTTGTGTTTAGTGAAAAGGCAAAGCTAAACTCAGACCCAATCTGAATTTGTGGTGTAAATTATGAGGTTTGTCTGAATATTCCACTTCTTTTTTTTTTTTTCCTTAAGATTTTATTTATTTATTTGGCACAGAGAGAGAGAGATTGAGAACAAACAGAGGGAGCAGGAAAGAGAGAAGCAGGCTCCTCACCAAGCAGGGAGCCTGATCCCAGGACCCTGGGATCATGACCTGGGCTGAAGGCAGATGTTTAAATGACTGAGCCACCCAGGAGCCCCTGCATATTCCGCTTCTTAAAAGAAAAAAAGGAAAAAAAGAAAAAAAAAGTTCAAGTGCAAAACAGGATTCACATTTAAACCAGACCTTTTAATACTGAAGTAAAAGAAACCTGGGGAGGGGGTTGGGGGGATCGGTTAGCCTGGCAATGGATATTAAGGAGGCCACGGATTGCATGGAGCACTGGGTGTTAAACACAAACAATGAATCCTGGAACACTAAATCAAAAACTAATGATGGGGATGCCTGGGTGGCTCAGTTGGTTGGACGACTGCCTTCGGCTCAGGTCATGATCCCGGAGTCCCGGGATCGAGTCCCGCGTCGGGCTCCCAGCTCCATGGGGAGTCTGCTTCTCCCTCTGACCTTCTCACTCATGCTCTCTCTCACTGTCTCTCTCTCAAATAAATAAATAAAATCTTTAAAAAAAAAAAAACTAATGATGTACCGTATGGTGACTAGCATAACATAATAGAAAGAAAGAAGGAAAGAAAGAAAGAAAGAAAGAAAGAAAATTCTAAAGCCTTCCTCCCTTAGAATAACTGTGTACAGTTTACAAACAATCATTACAGACATGTTGTTGAACTATAGAACACAGTATTTAGCTACATGATGGTCATTAGGACTTTCTCCTATTTTCTCACATCTATATGTGTCTTGGCCTCCTTTAATGGCTTTCCCCATCATAGTTGTTGCTTCATTTTAATGATGTGTCTTTTGTTTTCCTATTTATGTCTTAGAAGTAGATACCACCCACCATGCCAGCCTCAGCTCCCAGGGCAAGTAACCTCCTGTGCTCCATTCATGCGTAAAGACTATCTGGGGTCACTCTAGGGCAGCTAGAGCACCCTGTAGCTCTATGCTCCCTACCTTTATCATGGTCCATACTAACTTGTCAGCATGTAAGTCTACACCAGGAAGTATAAATTTCTCATTCTGAATACTTTTCTTTTGGGATGTCTTTCAGGAAAGTTTCTGGCAAGGAAATCTTTTTTTTTTTTTTTCATTATACTTTATCATATTGCCACATACACATCATTATTTCTATAAATTAGGTCCCTAAAGACCCAATTAGTTCTCTAAAGACCTAATTTATAAGACTAAGTGACAGTGTTGACTTAACAACAATTTTCTCTTCTTAGGGTAGAAATTTTAAACTTCATGAAAAAAGTTATGTACATATTTAATTGAGGATCTTCACTAATTCAAAATAAGTCTTCCCAAATTATTAACAATTAATGAAGTTTGTTCTAGTTCTAGAAAGGATAGTGTATTTAATGTACTCGTGTTAGAAACTCTTCTACAAATAAGACATAATTAAGCAAATAAGTAGGCAAAAATAATCAGAGTTATTAGACCTAGAGAAGTAAATAGTAATATAATTTCATTCAGTGATTTTACATTTTTGTTTGAGATAACCATTAAATAATTAAGAATTAGAAAATTTTTCATTCAGCAAATACTATATACATTGAAACAATACTACAATCACCTGTGACTTGCCACTGGGTTCAGATGAAAAAGGAAAGGACAAAGTCACTGGGAAAAAGTTAGTAGATCAAGAATGGGGTAGGGTGAGAGAGGTGGAACAGAAAATCACAGCACTGAAGAGGAAAGGGAGATGTACGCAAAGAGAATGAAAGAGAATTTGGACATGAGTAATATGTTTGAGTAATTTCTTAGGTGTTACTAAACTTTCCCCATGCACTGCTCTTTACTCGGGTGGCCGGTTTAGAAAATGTTCACCCTTTATTTTCTCTGATTTGAAATAAGCAATATAATCAGTGTTCTCCTTTTTCTTTAGCCCTAACCCTTCAGATGTTCTGCTCTTAATCTAACCATTAGGTCGGGGAAATTATTTGATACATCCAAAAACAACATGCACAGTGATTTTATCCCTTGGGTTAGATTTTAGATCAGCCCACTGAATGTCAGCTCCAGGACAGATATATCCAGTAGCCTGATGATTCTCTACCTCTGCCTTAGTTAAGTAAATTATGGTAATGAACACAGTGGCTGCAGTAATGACTGTGACTGATTGTAGTGCAGAGCATGTGCATACACATTCACCTACATACATCACCTACATGCATGCCTTTCTTCTGGCAAAACTGGTAGCATGTAGGGGACTGATGCCAGGTTAGCTATATCCTTCCATAGTTCAGGATGTGTTTTTGTTGGTGGTGTGTTGTTGTTTTTGTTTCTGGAGAAAGAGAGCAGGGTGGGAGAGTGGGAGGCTGGGTAGGGGCAGAAGAAGAGGGAGAGAGAGAATTTTAAACAAGCTTCATGCTCAGCAAGGAGCCTGACATGGGGCTCAATCTCACAACCCTGAGCATGACCTGAGCGGAAATGAAGAGTTGGACACCCAGCTGACTCAGCCACGCATGCACCCCCAGGATGTGTTCTTCAAAGAGTCCATGCCAAGAACCTGTCTAAACTTTTGGAGTGGCCCCAAGAAATTACAGAAAGCAAATGTAAAGAAAACATATCTTTATGTTTAGACATTTAGGTCAAGTGTATAGGGACAGAATTAAGACTTTTTGTTTGAGAAGAAATAATTAAATAAATCTTTATGGTTCTAGCAATTAATAGTACAAAAAGTTAACATATGTTGATGCCTATATGCATGAGGTATTATACTTGCTAGTTCACAAATCCACTTTCTGTAAGGTAAATAAAGATGCAAGTGTTTGCAAACTTTAAATATGGTTTCTAAAATAACTCTTGCCTATAATATGTATTGCAAGTCTTCCATGTTGCAGGCTCTATGAAGAGAAGCAGCATAGCAAAGTGGAAAGACATGGTCTTTTCTTGCTGCCAAACTTAGTAGCTCAAAATAACCAATTTATTACGACTATGAGCTTATGGATGAACTTCAGAAAGAGCTCAACTCAACAATTCCTGCTTGGTGCCAGTAGTCAATCAAACAATGTCCCCCAAAATTCTTGTCCACCTAGAACATTAGTATGTAACCTTGGAAATGGTATCTTCACGATAGAATTGGTTCAGGATCTCAACATGAAAGCATCCCGAATTTACAGTGAGCCCCAAAACCAACAACTGGTGTCCTTAGAAGGAAAAGGTGAGGACACACACACACACACACACACACACACAGAAGGCCTTGTGAAGATACAAGCAGTCAGATTGGAGCTACACTGCTACAAGCCAAGGAACCTCAAGAGCTACCAGAAGTTGGAAGAGGCTAGGAGTCACTCTTCTTTAGAGCTTTCTGAAGGGGCGTGGTTCTTCCGACACCTTGATTTCATACTCCTAATCTCAAGAACTATGAAGGAACAAATTTTTGTTGTTTGAAACCACTCAGGGTGTGGGACTTTGTAACAGCCGGCCTAGGAAATAAACCTGGAGTCCCTCCTGTGATTTCACTCAGACATTAGTAAAGGCTACAATCTTCTGAAGGCTCAACTGGTCTAGAAATCATTCGTGAGGATGAGAATGCTTCAGTGACATCACTGGCCCATCGGTGCCAGCTGCTGGCTGGGAGGGAGCTCAGCGAGGATTCTCAGCTGTAGGCCACAGTTGGTCTCCACATGAGCTTCTCCACGGGGCCACCCAGCCTTCTGCGAAGCACTGTGGCTGGTTTCCAAGGCAGAGTGTCCTGAAAGAGAATTTCCTGTGAACAAGGTTTCCCTGAGGCCCAAGCAGAAGCTCCAAAGCCGCCTTATGACAGAGCTTCAGAAATTCCACTGCATTCTTTACATTAAAAAAGTCACTAATGCTAACCCAGCCTCAAGGAAGGGAAGTTAGACTCTATGTCTCAATGAAGAAGTAGAAAAGTTTTCATGTTTGTCTTTCATCAGTCCCATAGGCCGAGATTCAAACTGCAACCCCACTGCTTTCTAGCTGAGAGCAATGTACTAAACCTCTCGTAGCCCGTTTTTCCATTTATAAAGTGGAGATGACAGTGTCATTGATAGGAGGTAATTATGATGATTAAGTTAAATAATGCCATTTCAGTCTGTCAAAATTCCACCATGTCCATGGGCACACAGCTAATATGTATATACATCATTGGGGAAATACAGGTTTAACTCTCTGAAGATATCAGCTAGATAGAAACAGAATGCGAGTTTCAGAGGTGACATTTTGGGAATCCCCTATTCATGTACCTGTTGCAGTTTCCATGCCTAGGATTCAAATGAGAATTGTGCTTAGCTTTATTTTGATATAGTAGTTGGGACGAAAGTGCAGAGGTTTACACTGTGACCCCCAGATATCCATGGAGACCCCCAATGATGCTC
Organism: Enhydra lutris kenyoni; assembly: GCF_002288905.1. Classification (NCBI taxonomy): domain Eukaryota; kingdom Metazoa; phylum Chordata; class Mammalia; order Carnivora; family Mustelidae; genus Enhydra; species Enhydra lutris. The sequence continues at coordinate 51,444,540 of NW_019154089.1, forward strand.
TAAACACTCAGCAGCCAGTGCTCCTGCTTCGCCCCACAGAAAGGCAAAAGGATTGGCAAAAATCTTAGATTCTCCTGTCGTCTAGCTAAGTTACAATCTTATGTTGATAAAGTATTTAACCGCCTCTGATTCCCCTAGTCTGTTCCTGTTTGTCAGAATGAATTCCTACCACATTTCTGTATCAAGTGCTGCACAGTTTTCCCTCCAGCTCATTAAACTTGTTCAAGAAGAAAGGCAGCTTTGTGTGTTAATATAGGGACAAATAAGCTTTAAGAGCATGATGGGATGCAGGAAACCTTGAGTTCATATGGTTCATTCCTCTACTGCCAAGCCCTCCCTTTTCCTGGTCCACTTGAAACTTCTTATTCCCTGACTTCAGTTAGTGGTATGTTCTTTTTTTTTTTTTTAAGATTTTATTCATTTATTTGACAGAGATCACAAGCAGGCAGAGAGAGGGGGAAACAGGCTCCCCGCTGAGCAGAGAGCCCCATGTGGGATTCGATCCCAGGACCCTGAGATCATGACCCGAGTTGAAGGCAGAGGCTTTAATCCACTGAGCCACCCAGGCGCCCCCAGTTAGTGGTATGTTCTTGCGTAACCAACTAAGGCAATAATTCTCCATCCCTTCCCATAATAAGTTGTTAAGTCTCAGTCAGTTTGGCTCTGTACGGTCATAAAGTACCTTTTTCCTTATGTACTTCATCATAGAAACTCTGCTTCTGTCAGTTCTTAAGTATGAACCTGGGTTTATAGAGTCAGGTGTTGTCCCAGGATGCCCCATAATTCCAGGAGTTGGCTCCTCCCCACCCCACCCCCACATGCAATCCAGCTTAGTCCACAATGGAAACCACTGGTTGTTAAAAACCCAGACTCTTGTCATCAGACCACCTGGATTCATAACTCTAGCTCTGCCATTGACAAGCTCCGTGCTCTTCTGCAGATGACCAAAACTATGTGCCTCAGTTTCCTCGTCTAAAAAATAAGGATAAGGCAAACACCTGCTGATACTGTTGTGAGAATTAACTGGGTGATACAGGTGAAGCAGTTCAAAGGGTACTTGGCACTTAGTAAGTGCTCAATAAATGTTTATTTTTTATACAAGATGATGGTAGGTGGTTTACAGATCAATATTTTTGTACTTTTGTATTTATTTTAATGCATGCCTGAAAAAAATATAACCCACATAGCAAACCTGTACCACCAGAGTTTACTGCTTAAGCTAAATAAAATCTGTGGGCTTACTGAAAAAGCATATTACGTAAACTAGTCTGGGTGATATACTGATGAGGCAAAAATCACAAAGGTAGCTAGGGGAATGATTAAAATTTGGGAAACACTTCCCTAGGGAGAAAAGAACTAGAAACTAACCCAGCACATGGGCCCACTCTTTCCTGGTACATTTGTAAACCACACGTAGAGTATGCTTTTAACTTAGACACAAGAAATATGTTTTTTTGCCAGGGGGTCTCGGCAACCAGGTCTGTGTATAGATTTCTTGCTCTGGTTTTTTGCAAGGAGGCAATTTCCCTGAATTAGAATCTGATTAGTCTAAAAACTGGACATATGGGAGCTCCAAACAAGGGCTATCTTGCTGTTAGTCACATTCAAGTAACATCGTAATGCAGACAAGGAGCAGGCTGACTTGTCTTCTAATTATTCTTGCCTTGTTTTAGCTGCGTAACCTCAGGCAAATGATGATTTCTAGCTTTGCATTTTCCTTGACTGAGACTCCCAACAACTGCTCTGCTTCCTTAGGGGGATGTTTGATCAAATAACATATGCTTTGTGAAACCTCTTGGCCAGAACCCAAAAAAGCTCTGCACACAGATGTAAATATTGAGCCCGAGATTAGGCTGTGAAAAAGAGTTGCTAATGACACTCTTAGGGGAAATAGACAAGAGTCAAGATTCTTAAGAAGGGCTAGTTTGGTACTCTAGCACAGAGACCCTAGAGCCAGACTTGGGGGCTCTAAGCTATGCCCCTAACTGCCTGAGTGAGCTGTGTGCCTCCAGGTCCTCATCTGTAAAATGGGGATGATAATAATAAAGCCTGTATTACAGGCAGTTTGTGAATACTTGCTGTGTTAACACATACAGAGAGCTTGGGACAATGGCTTACTGTCAGTGTATGTTCAATAAGTTAACTATTAGTATCAAACTGCTCTATTTAGACACTGCTGGTGAGAATTCTGATCATTCTCTAGAACTTTTGTTGAGACACAATCTAGATTCTTTCTTGCTGGGCACCTACCATGAAAATATATAGCCTGTAATTGAATCAAAGAAAAAGATTTTTTTTTTAAGATTTTATTTATTTATTTGACAGAGATCACAAGCAGACAGAGAGGCAGGCGGGGGTGGGGGAAGCAGGCTCCCCGCTGAGCAGAGAGCCCGATGTGGGGCTCGATCCCAGGACCCTGGGATCATGACCTGAGCTGAAGGCAGAAGCTTAACCCCCTGAGCCACACAGGTGACCCAAAGAAAAAGATTTTAAAGGACACATTGTATTTAATATATATTTACTTGTATTTAATGTGTATGATTTATCCTAGGGAGTATTATTTTTTTAATGCTTAGACTTAGTTTTATAACGTCTGGTGGTTATGTTATGTTTTCCCCCAAGGCCAGTACAACTAGAGAATAGGGATCAAGCAATGGGGTCTGGAATTGGGCTGTCTGGGCTTGAACCTAGTTTTATTACTTCCTTAGTGTAGTGATTACTGTGGACCGATCACTTAAGCTCCCAAAACATCAGTAACCTTAGGTATAGATTGGAAATAATAAGTGGTTTTCTCATGGGATTGTTGAGAGATTTATGGGAGGGAAGAGCTCGGAGCATTAAGCAACTGTTACTGTTATTCTTGGATCAATTTGCACTATATTTGATCTATACAACTACCTTTCAAGTTGCTCACATGGTGGAATTAGATACAGGGTTCAAATGTACAGACAAAAGAACATATTTAAGTAACAATACTATGACCCAGGTTTCTGGTTCCTGATCTTGTTACACCTCCATTGATGGGCTATCTCTCTTGGGAAAGGCACTCCATGGGCAGGAGGAAACTTGAATGGACATGGCCCACATTCTTCTTTTTCTGCTAGAAGATTCTTTCACCTCGTTACTTCAATAGGATGCCAGGGACTCTGTGCCTTGTCTTCACTTGTCCAGGGGTCATCTTGCTACCTTTTCATGTTCCTGTATAGCACCTAGTTTAGGCTGCCCCCTTTTGAAGAAGCATTTTCTGTTTACCTCTGGAATGTTTCCAGAGTTCTCCCTCAAAGTATGGGACATGCTTCACAGCTGTGGAGCCTGAGTTTTGGTTTGTTAGAACTGGGAGTTGAGACTTATTTACCAGGTAGTTGCCCCACGCCTAACACAGTCAGGAAGTGACCATTACAGAAGCTCAGGGGAGGCTTGATGCCATGTGGACTTTGTCACCTGCCTTCCATTTCTGACTCCATTCAAATCAATTATTTTAACCGAAACGCAGTTAGGCATTTCACAACCGTGATTTTAAGAGCAGTGCCAACATTTCAAAGCCTTGATTTGAGAGTATCGTTGAGATTAAAAACAAGAACAAAGTTCATTTTAAGCAAGCCAAGTGTTTGGATCATGCCCTAAAAATCAGGGTGGACTGTACCATATATCTATGTATTTCCCTGCATCGTGAGCTGAGGAATTTTACAGAGAACCCTGCCCCTGGTGGAATCTTGTAAACTAATTAATAGCAAGTGTTTCAAAATCTTCCCCTTCCCATATGAATTGTGTGTCTGTACCTTGCTTGTGTAACACGTGATGCGCTCAAACAGAGAAAGGACAAATTCCTGCTTTGAGGGATGGGAAGGGATGTGGTTAATAAAATAGCAGCCACAATCATAGGGCTAGTCACTATGATAAGCTCTTTGCCTAAATTATCTTCTTGAATTATCCCATAATATAAAGAAAGTGTTCATCAAGACCTTAAAACACATACATATGTGTACACATACAGTTATAAACCTTAAAAGGGCATTATATGAATTTTAGTCCTTCTTTACCAAAAAAATTATTGATGACAAGGGCAGCTAAGGAAATAGTTCTGGAATAGTCTAGTTTATTCTTGCCCATTCTGGGTAACCAAATCTTAATTCCCTCAGGGATGTCTGGTCCACATACTCCAAGTATCTCTTTTTCTCCATGACAAATAATATCAGAATACCAGTGATTGGCATGAAATCAGGAGGGCAAATATTTGAGAGGTTTGCCATCACCAGTGGGGTAACTTGCAACAGGCTTTAAGCTATAAATAAGTTACCAAATCCATGGCACCCTATTTTCTCAGAAAGAAAAATGTAACAGAACATTCTAGAGAGCTGTCATTTCTTTAAATTAGTAGGAACCCTTCAGGGGTTTCCTTATGATTCAGATGGAGTCCAGAGCCTTCAGAACCAAATCCAAACTCTTCCATCTGGCATGGCACACCTTTCACAACCTTGGGTCCTTCCACTCTTCCTTCCTGTGGCATTCCCTAGCACATATCAATCCAACTTCCTCTCCTACCATTTTCTTCTATTTATATATTTTTCAGCGGCAGTACTGAGCAGTTTTTATCAACATAAATTAACATACTAAACGTCTCTAAATATTTATTAAAAGAAGCACACATGTAGAATGTTGACAAAAACAAGAAAATGACTTGCTGCATAAGACTGAATCCAGTTTATACAGTGAGGACATAGTAACAATAAAGTCATAATCCTCATAAAATATAAGATGGAGACTTGTCAAAATTTTGTTTAAACTGTTAATTAATAAGGGAACTTATAACAAGTCAAAATCCATTCAAGGGAGAATCCAAAGGGCAGATAAATATAAAGGCGATTAGAAATACTAAAATGAATTCCTTAACAGAAGCATAACATAATGGGAAAAATTATTGGGATTATAATCAATTGCACCTTAACTGGGTAAAAATCATTTGCCTTTCTATAGACAAGAATAACCTGCATTACTGTGCTTTTCCTCAATTTACAGAGTTGTAAAATAGTTCAAAGACAGTGGATATCACTGTTAACCTGGCAGGTTTTTTTTTCTTTTTAACTTTGCCATTTCAAGATTTTCCATGATTCCTCCTGACATATAAGAAACCCTACAAGGTGGGATGTAGGAAACTAATAGAAAGAGTGCCAGCCACTGTGACAAGCTCTTCACTTAAATTATTTTGTTATCACATAAGTCTGTGAAGTTGGTGTTAATCAAGGCTTTAAAATACATAGAATTATAAACCTTCAAAGAATGTTAGATCAATCAGTCTTTAGTTCCTCCTCACCAAGGAACATTTCATGACTAGAGTAGCAAAGGAAATATTCCTTGCAAAGATTAGTTCTTCTTTCTGGTTTCTCATGTCGCTCTGGCCTTGGACAGTCTGGCTAGCAGATATGGGATCTTGACAGCTTCTGCTTCTTCCTCTTCCTCCTCCTTCTCCTCCCCCTCCTACTACCCCTCCTCCTTCTCTTCTCCTTCTTCTTATTTTCTTACTTCTTTTTTAATGAATCACTAAAAGATCTTAATATTTGATCATCAACTCCAGAATTGTTCACACAGTACTGGGGCCCCTGTAGTCTGACTCCCTCTATCTCATCTGGGTGTTCTGTTTGATGAGTCTGGCCTCTCTCTGTGCACACTGACAAGGGAGGGGATTTTAGGTCCCTTGTAATGGGAAGAATCTTACTACCTTACTCAGAAAACTGAAAACAGACCCCTTATTGTATAGAAATTTTTTCTCCAAGATGACTTCTATGAAGGCTCAATCACTGAACTTCTGTCCCTAACACCATTGTAACTCTTGTTAAGACAGTTTGATCATTTCACAGTATATAGTATGGAATATATTTCTCTTGTTCATTCATTCATTCGTTGGACCATGGACTGCCTCCTCTGTGCTAGATATAGCCTTTGGTCTAAAAGAAAACAACAGGAAACAAACCAGACAAAAAACTGTGGCCCCCTGGAACTTAGACAATTTTTTAAAACAAGTGGAATCTCAACCACATTAACTGATACAAAGTGCTATGGAATAAAGAAAATAGGAGAGGAGGGAGCTTAATTTATGATAACATGGCATAAATAGAGGGACCCCAGGAATTTTTTTAATTGTGTGGTCAAGGAATGTCTCACAAAGACCTGAAGATGGGGAGATTATAATCACATAAGCCATGTGGTTATCCCAGAAGAGAATGTGTGTATTATAAGTGCAAAGATCTGAGGTGAGAGCCTGCCTTTTGAGGCACATCAAGGAAGAATATCAAAGAGGCCAGTATAAATCATGAAAAAAGCTCACTTTTCCTCTTTGTAAACGTTGAAGACACAGATCATTGTATGAACTTAGCACACCTCGAACCCTTTTGGGAACATGACATGAATACAAAGATAGACTATGAATGATGGATGAATGAATGAATGAATGAATGAAGCCCAGTGTCCTTCTTCCACTGCTGGTCACAAAATATTAGTATCACAGGCCTATGGACTTAATTTTTCTACCTCTAAAACTCATAAGGAGTTAACAATATTTTAAATTTTAAAAAACTTTTAAAAAATTAATATAAAAACAATTTTATTGTATGACTAAATTGCTCTTTCTGATTTTTCTTAGTTAGCTTATTTTAGAGAAAATTAAATCCTTTGTTCTCTATTCTTTTATATTTAAATATTGAAATTAAAGTAATTGAAAGTGGCTAATTGATGTTGGAGAATACATGTTAGCTCTATCACTTAGCTCTTAAAAAGCCTGATGGAGGTGCTTTGCCAAGAATAAGAATTTTCAACAAATGTTTGGTTTCAGATAGAGATCAAAGCCACTGTTTCCCCTTAACTTCAAGACTATGGCCAGATATTTATAAAATCATGTGCATTTCTCTTTTTAAATTTTTTTCCATTTCTCATTTTGCCAAAGGATTACCACCACCCCCACCCCAGTTCCATCACATCTTTATTTGAGGGCATGGCAGATCAGATAGGATACAGACATACCCTATTGTATCTCACTGCACTGTAGTGCACTTTGCAGATTCTGTGTATTTGACAAACTGAGGGTTTGTGACAGCCCTGCAATGAGCAGATATATTGGCGCCATTTTTCCAAAAATATTTGCTCACTTCATGTCTACCAAAGTTATATTTTAGTAATTCTTGCAATATTTCAAACTTTGTCATTATCGTGATATTTGTTATGGTGATCTGTGATGAGTGATCTCTGAAATTACTACTGTAATTGTTTTTGCAACACCACAAACTGAACCCATATAAGATGGCAAACTTAACTGATAAATGTCTTGTGCTCCAGTGGATCCACCAACCAGCTGTTTCCCATTCTTTCTCCCTCTCCTCAGGCTTCCCCATTCCCTGAGACAGGCCAATATTAAAATTAGGCCAATTAATAACCCCTACAATGGCCTCTAAACGGTCAAGTGAAAGGAAAAGTTATTGTCTCCGACTTTACATCAGAAGTTAAAAAGGATGGAGCTCAGTGAGAAAGGCATGTTGCAAGCTGAGAGAGGTTGAAAGCTATGCCCAACAGTTAGCCAAGTTGTGAATGCAAAGGAAAAGTTTTTGAAGGAAATGAAAAGTGCTAATCCGGTGAGCACACATACGATAAAAAAATAAATCAGCCTTACTGCTGATATGTGGAGAAAGTTTTAGTGGCCTGGATAGAAGATTAAACCAACCACAATATTCTTTTAAACCAGAGCTTGATCCAGGTCAAGGTCCTTACTCTGTTCGGTTCTGTGAAGGCTGAGAGAGGTTAGGAAGCTGCAGAAGGAAAGTGTGAAGCTAGCAGAGGTTGGTTCATGAGGTTTAAGGAAAGAAGCCAGCTCCATCACATAAAAGTGCAAGGGGAAGCAACCAGTGCTGATGGGCAAATTACAAGTTCTCAAGAATATCAAACTCAGATAATTAATGAAGGTGGCTACACTAAACAACAGATTTTCAATGAAGAAAAATAGCATCATATTGAGAGATGAGGCCATCTAGTATGTTCATAACCAGAGAAGAAAAGACAATCAATGCCTGACTTCAAAGTTTCAAAGGACCAGCTGACTCTCTTGCTAAGACCTAAGGTAGCTGGTGAATTTCAGTGGAAGCCAATGTTCATTTACCACCCTGAAAATCCTACGGGCCCTTAAGAATTATTCTAGATATAGTCTGCCTCTACTCTTTAAGTGGACCAGCAAAGTCCTGGTGACAGCACATTTGGTTTAATGAATATTTTAAGCCTGCTGCTGAGCCTTACCCCTCAGAAAAAAAAAAAAAAAAAAAAAAAAGATTATTTTCCAAATATTGACAAACCTAGCCAGCCAAGAGCTCTGATGGGGGTGTACAATAAGATCAATGCCATATTAATGCCTGCTAACACAACATCCATTCTGCAGCCCATGGATCAAGGAGTAATTTGGACTTTCAGGTCTCATTATTTAAGAAATACATTTTGTAAGGCTATGGCTGCCATAGAGAGTGATTGCTCAGATGAATCTGGGCAAAGTCAATTGAAAACCTTCCAGAAAATATTCACTATTCTAGATGCCATTAAGAACATTGCTGATTCACGAGAAGAGGTTAAAATATCAACATGAACAGGAGTTTGGAAGAAATAGATTATAACTCTCATGGATGACTTTGAGGGTTCAATACTTCACTGGAGGGATTAAGTGCAGATAAGATGGAAATAGCAAGAGAACTAGAATTAGAAGCGGAACCTGAAGATGGGACAGAGTTGCTGCAATCTCATGATAGAATTTTTAAAAAATGAGGAGTAGCTTCTTATGGATGAGCAAGGAAACTTGTTTCTTGAAATAGAATCGATTCCTTGTGAAGATGATTAAAATGGCAATGAAGAATTTAGAATTTTACATAAACTTTTTGATAAAGCAGCAGCAGGGTTTGAGAGGATTGACTCTAATCTTCAAAGAAATCCCACCCTGGGTAAAATGCTGTTAAACAGCATGACACACTACAAAGAAATCCCTCCTGAAAGGAAGAATCGATCAATGGGGCAAACTTTGCTGTTGTCTTATTTTAAGAAATTGCCCCAACCACCTCAGCCTTCAGCAACCACCATCCTGATCAGTCATTAACCATCAACACTGAGACAAAGCCTTCCACAAGCAAAACCGATTATGACTCACTGAAAGTTCAGAAAATGGTTAGCATCTTTAGCAAGAAAGCATTTTTTAATTAAGGTATGTTTCTTTCATCATAAAGAATGCTGTTGCACACTTAATAGGCTATAGTATGGTATGTACATAACTTTTACAGGCACTAGGGAACCAAAGTTTCATTTGACCTACTTTATTGGGATATTCACTTTTATTGTGGTGGTCTGAAATGGAGCCCACAGTATCTCTGAGTTACGCTGGTACTTAAAGCTATTAACATTATTATATGTTTATTATTTATATAGCAGTTAGTGACCTGCAAAGTGCTTTCTAGGTCTTCTCTGTTTGTTCCTCACTAGGCCATATGCTATGTAAATTTTTTCAAGGAGGCTGGAACACTTCAGAGATGAAAAAATTAACTAAGAAGGGAACAAAATTTTCAAGAGCTGGAAATACCTATCTTGAGCACATGATCTAAATTATCAGTGCTCTTTTCCTTCTTCTACTGTTACTTCTCTTTCTAATCTCCTTTTCAATGACATATTTAAGAACATAAGAAAAGGCTGTATGTGTGCTTGAGGGAGTGTGTGTGAGTGCGAGTGACTTTGAACTATGTCAACCTCATCACCATTTACCTTTCCAATTCAGAGTACTGGATGGCTTTTATTGATCAAGGTGTTTTCAATAATTAGAGAGAAATGGGAGGAACAAGTCACTTTGACTTCTTTTCCCTCTGTCTCACAAATACTAGCTCTGATCTCCTGTCACTGTGTCCACTCCATTTGTAGCTTTTATTAGAATGGGCTTTCAGTCATCACATCACATCTTCCAAAATTACACACTCTATTTTTCCTTTTACCTATATTTCCTCCTTAATTCACTCAACTGTGGCAGATTTTGCAAAATTTCTGAATGTATCTTTAAATATTTGCCAATAAGCCTTACTTCATTAAATGAAGCTCATTAATTTCTCTTTCCATTTTCCTTCTAAACATGCTGATCCCAGGTTCTTATATCACTCTCATTTTTTTTTTCCAGTTCCCAGAAGTTGTAGACTAAGATAAAATTTAGACTAGATGGGGGCCCAGATAAAAGAAACAGAATCCAGACTTGGACCTCCTTGAAATTTTTCATTTTAAGTTTATCTGTACAGCTTGTTAGCAGTTTGGAAAACCAGTTTAAGGATTTTAGAATCTAGAATCCTTGATTCAAATATTGGCACTAACATTTGCCAGCTCTGCAGTCTTTGGCAAATTAATTAGCCTCTCTGAACCTAGGCTTCTTTTTTGTCAAATGGGGGTGGTATTAAGTACTTCACTCCAGAAGCTCTTACAAGAACTAAAATAAGTAAAGGTCTTATGTTTAGAATTTATCTTATTTCATTCTCATAACATCCCTATAAGACCATATTTTTGCCCCAGTTTTACAGACAAGACAACTGAGTATTGACCAGAGTTATAGAGCTAGCCTGCCTGCATGACTTCCTTCCTTCCTTCCTTTTTCCATTCCTTCCTTCATTCCTTCCTTCTTTCTTTCCTTCCATGAATATCTATAAAGGGCCAGCTAGGTACCTTCATGAAACTCCCACTCTAGTGGAGAGTGGTGATGATAAGTAAATAGCAATAAACAAATGAGAATTTTAGAAGTAATAACGGTAATGAAAAGAAAAATGAAGATAACAGAGAGCTATGGAAAAAGAGGGGAGGTATGTTCATAAGAGCCCCTGAGGAATGGACATTTGTGCTGAGACCAGAACGATGAAGAGCTGCACCATGGTAGACCAAAGGCATGGGTTGTACACTCAGGGGCACACATCAGGAAGTTGAAGGCGCAATATTTGAAAAGGGATCTTGAACTTCTGAACAAATCTCTCCCAACTTTAGGGGAAACAATGACCCTATGGCACTTGGCAGTCTTCTAGGATCATAATGTCCTTAGCAAGCAACGTGTTTGTGTCAGATTAATACAGTATGCTTCATATGTTTGTCTTCTGTGATTCCAAAGCGATGAGGGGACAAGGGGCATCAAAAGGTGAATATGTCTGTCTAGTTTATTGTCACGTTCTAACCTCAGAGGAAGCTCCCTGCCCATTAAGTTTCACTGGAGAGGAAAAGAAAGAAATAATCTGTTAATGAGCAAAGCAATGCAAGTAATTAGTTGGCTGCTGGGGCACCACACAGTGCAATTTGCTCAGCTCTTTTGAGCTCAGGATGACCGGCTCCCAACAGAGGAGGAGTGAAAATACACAGAATGTCGGTCCTTTAGGCAAGATATCCTTGATCCGAGCTAGTTTCTGCTGTCACATTTCATGCCCTCTTGTGGCTCTGATTATACCATTCCAAGATAGCAAATATTTTGGAAAAAATTAGAATTTGGGAGATTTTGATTGGATTTGTAACAAAGGCTCAAACCAATCGATTGGTGACCCTTTCCAGATCTGTCGTTAGCACGTTGTAGTGTGACATGTGGGGTATGTCTTTTTTACCACCTTAAATTAGTGTTGTGATGCTCAGATAAGATTAATGAAATGAAAATGCTTCCCAAATATTCAAGTGCTATTATAGTAGCAAGTTGTTTTTCTAGCTTTGAATTTAGGCGACTGACGTTTTGCCTTATTCTGTGCTCTGAAAGCCAGCTCTGCGAACCAGCAGATAGTGTGGGTGCCTCCACCCCTTACCTCTAGGAAGTGAATGGTTTCTTTGGAAAACCACTGCCGTGGCTTCAGTGTTTCCCAACAAAAGACTAAAGAATTGGAATGAGAAATGTTGGCCATAAAAGTGACCTCCCAAGATGATGACCAGGACATTTTGCTTTTCAGATCTCTGTCCTGAAACATGAAAGTTTTTCTATCAACACCTTCATACATCTGCTTCTCTGCAGATGGAATTAGTGTTTGTGTACCAGTGGGCGAGAAATCACTTTTTACATTTGTAGAAAAGCCTCATCTAAAAAAAAAGAAAAAAGAGAAAGAGAGAAAGACCCGAAATGTTGAGTACTGAGATCACAGCCTTTCATAAACAATATGCAAACAATTCTGAGGGAAGTTTTCAAGTAAGAACTGGAATAATTAGCCATACTTGCTAATTAAACACTCGATGTGGTTGCTCTCAAAATGAAAATCCATCATTTTTATTTTGACTCTAAGGGTCCATAATTAAGTAGGCTTGGCAGCTGTTTTAAATCCACACACCTAAGGAGGAAAATTATATGCCTTATCCAGTAAGGAGATTGTGGTTTGTGTTTTACATTTTGTCTCTTAGGGATTGATTGATTTATTTATTTTTTAACCAGAAATGAAAATTTTTCCTTCTCTTATTTGAAGCAATGGCTCTTGTCAGTTTATAGAAAGTATCATAAAGTGAGAGTAAATATTAGTAGATTGCTGTAGCTCATGTAGCATTTCAGTATATTTAGCATTTTAATTTTTTTCCTTAAACGTGCAATTTTTTTAAGATTTTATTTATTTATTTGACAGAGAGAGAGATCACAAGTAGGCAGAGAGAGGCAGAGAGAGGAAGGGAAGCAGGCTCCCTGCCTAGCAGAGAGCCCGATGTGGGGCTCGATCCTCAACATGCTATTTTTAATATCTGAGTGTACTATGTAAGTACAGCAATACATTGTCATTGCTTCAGTTGGACATTTAGGTGGGGTTACTGCCGAGTGCCAAATCATATCAATTAGTTTTTCGTTTTTAAGAAACGCTTATTTTATTTAACAACTATCTTCTGTTTCATGTGAGACCAAAAAATTCTATGAAATTGTCAAGCAGAACAGTGCTGAAATATTTATGTTGTCTAGAAGAGCTAAGGATTCTTGTTTTAACTGAAAGTTTTATTTCTAACTAAGATTTTCTTTTTCAGCCTTGTTTTTAATTTAGAACATGGCCTTAAGACGTTAGTATTTCATAAGAGTCAGTGACTTTATAATAATCAGTGACTTTTTTTACCTAGACACACATCACTGAAGAGGAGCCCCTCTAAGGAGATGGAGTCAGTCTCTCTGACTTGCTGAGGGTTAATTGGAAATGGGGAAAAATGGTCCTGTACAGTTCTGACTATCCTTCCATGAACATGGAGCTTCCTGGAAGAGAGAATGATTAGAAGGATGACATGAGATCTGCTGGGTGGACCCACCATGTGAGCACAAAGGCCTGACAAGCATCCCTCATGGGAGAAGTCCAAGCAGCTTGGGCCCAAGCCACGGGTTCTTAGACATTGATCAATGGATGTTGTAGATGACCTTCAGTTGTTTTTCAGACTAATGTGAATCTGGATATCCCTCAGTGAGGGAATATCTGGCGATTTTTAAGGTTCAGAAAGCCATTTTCTTGGGGTTTGCAAGTCTTTGGACAGATGGCTATGTATTGGGCCGTTATAGGACTAAGCTTTAGGACTAAGCACAGATTGGTTACTACTTGAGTATATTACCTTTCTAGAAGTAAATCATTGGTAACTATTTTCACTTTGCCATTATTAACCAGCCCCTACATCTGTAAAAAACAAAAACAAAAACAAAAAAACATTAACTTTACAAAGCACTTTTATGCTAATGATCCCAAATCTCTTATCCCAATCTGCAACTGAGGGAACTATGTCTCAAAGAGGTGGGGTGACTAAGAGTCCCACCGTGAGTAAGTCTTCTTCCCTAAATTACTATGTGTCAATTATCCACTTATTAAAAATTGCTTATTAGAACCTGTTACAGGCCAGAAGAGGTGCTGGGATCAATTGGTGATCAATCAAGAAATAAGAAATACACTGTCCCTACCCTCATAGAGCCGAGCCTGCAGACTCTGAAGGGAAACAGTTAAGTGAGCAATTGCAACACTGAATAATGAGAACTTTCATAAATGAGGCATAGGGTACCACTGAGGGTTTGTTGAAGGCCCCATATCACCACTATCTCAAGTGACGTTTATGGGGCACTTACTCCATGCCAGCACTGCGTCATAGCTTTGCAGATATCATCTTGTTCATCCAGGCAGTCTGGATGGAGCCCAAAAATGTGGACTTTCACCTGGATTAATTGTAATCTTCCTGAAGAAAAGATTAGGATATTTTGGTTAGCAAACTAACACAGAGTTTTGTCCAGCGAGGCAGAAAAGTTTAGACCAATGATCTGTTTGAATTAAAAGCTATCACAGTTCTTAAACAAATTTCTTTCAAAACTGAAACAGAAACTAAACTTTATGAAGTTTCTGTGGCCAGGGCACAGAAATTATTTTAATATTCTTACTGGCCCACAAATCAAAGGTGTTAGTTGCTATGCTCATCTCTGTTATATTGCAAACAGGGTTTTTTACCTTCTATAAATCAGTCAGGAGGGTAGAATCACCAAATGGTATCATTATGACCACAGAGGACTTAATAGATGATGCCTTGGAGTCATGTTGCAAGAAAGCATGAGGGTGTCAATTGTGTTTCCCCTCTAGAAGACTGGTCCAGGGCCAAGCTTGTCATGGCTCATGGAGGGACATATTTCCACCTTTCTTTCCAGCCTCCTGAGTTTTGTTTTTCATAAGGTTTTTTTTTTTTTAACTTCTATCCAAGCACATTTAATGAACTTCCCAGTCCCACTGATTATAATATTTTTATATCTAATAAAATCATTTTTTTTATTTGATGGTCAGTTTTGTTTTCTGGACATTAATTAGGAACCTAAAATATTGCTAGCAATCAAGAGCTCAAGGCAGGTGGCAAAAGTGTTTCGGCAAGAGTAACACCATTTTGTTTCATTTTGCTTTGCAGTTTAGAAAAGGAAATTGCATTGCTATTGAAAATAAATGTGAAACTGTTAACCATGCCTTTTCTGTTCTGGTTTTCAATTGAAACTGTCTTTGTGGCAGACTGCACAGAAAGTCCTGTCTTCAATCAGCCTCAAGCAATCTATGTAGAACATTTACCCCATTTCCAATAACACATAGGTTGACAAACCAAGAGTAATGAAAATAAAATTATTTTATTTTATTTGTTATTATGATTTATGTTAGTCACCACACAGTACATTATTAGTTTTTTTATCATTAGTTTTTGATAAAATTACTTCAAACTATAATTAATATTCCACTAAATATAATCAAAAGATGCTTTAGCTCTTTCTAATCTGTTTTTCTTACATATACCCCAAATCACAAATTTCTTTTCATCATGCCAATCTTATTTGTATATCAAAGACACACTGAATTTTCATGAAGATTTAATTTACTTATTTATTTGTTTGCTTGTTTGTTTGTTTTTAGTAATCTCTACACCCAGTGGGGGCCTCAAACTCATGACCCCAAGATCAAGAGTCACATGCTTTTCTGAATGAGTCAACCAGGCACCTCTGACAAGAACTTCTTTTAATGTTTGTTGCTTCATCAATTGTTGGGACAAATGCAGTCAGCCTACCTGCCCATTATGATAAATGTCTGAAGTGACCGTCTCTAATTATTTTATATAAGCATTTTTAAACTAAAAATATCATTCATTTTTTATTATTCATTTTTTATTTTAAATATTATTTAATATTTTAAATATTATTTAAATATTATTTATTTTAAATATTATTATTTTATTTTAAATATTTTTATTTTAAATATTTTATTATTTAAATTTTATTTAAATATTTTATTTTAAATATTATTCATTTTTTATTATTTTTATTATTCCCTTCTTACCAAATTTTGCTCTGAATGTCTTTTGTCTTTTTCCAAAGATTTACACTGTTTGGTTTGTTTCTCCTCTGTGGAGAAGTAGCAGGAGGCTGGCCACCCACTGCTGTCGGGGGTGAGGAGGCCACACCTGTCTACCCATCAGAACAGGTCACCCCCACCTGCTCAGCTGAAGACTTTCTGACATCCGACCCTGAAAGAGTTGGAGTTCGTTGTAGATTTAATGCAATCTATGGAATGGGAAGAGGACAGAAAGGAGAAGGACACAAGCAGAAGACTCAAACTTACAAGACCTGGGTATTAGCCCCCCTTTCTAAAATCTGGTGGCTTTAGGAATGTCCTTCCTCCTCTCTGCTCCTTCATTTATTCATGTCAAACTGGGTCGGTTGGAAAAAACATTCTCTGAGATTCATTTCAGGTCTAATGTGGTATGTTTTCTAAGGCCTTCTGACATAATGGATGCAAGCCTGCTTTTGACAAATAAAAGTTGTTATTATTGATTCATTTGATAATAAAATTCTAGATTTTCAATCCATACCAGTGTAGCTTGAACTCAGAAAGGGTAAACTCAGGCAGTCTGATTGAGGGGATTATCCAACCTAAGCAGGTGGTTTGGGTGCTTACAAACAGGGACAGATGAGCCTGTCTGGGTCATGTTAGCCACCCACAGCATAAGTCACAAGGGACAGACCCACTGTCATCAGATACTCCCAGATCAGTATATGCTAACAGTTAGCCACAGCACAACCATTTGTCTTAAAGTCTGTTAGCTGAAACCTAATTAAACATTGCCAGTTCCTTGAAAAAAACAATCTAAAAAGTCATTCCACAATACCATCTTGTGATTGCAGACAGCTTGCATTAGCAGGACATACAAAGAATGGGAAATCTTTTGCTCAAGTGTGTTACCTTCAAAAATATTTAGGTTGTCCTCTAGAGCAACACTTTGCTGAGGAGCTTTGATAAGACAGATGTTCTCTCACTGCAACTTTGAGGACTATCAGGTTGGTAGGGTTTTTCCTACTGTTGGGAATAAGAAAAAAAAAAAAGTAAATTTTGTTTTGTGTATCTGGAGGATGTACAGAAAATAACCAAATTATGTAATACTAAATATAACCCAAACATCCCCAATTACTTCTACATCCTCTCTTCAATTCTACAGACCTTCCTCTCATTTTTAAGTATTTGGTGGGATTTTCTGGCCTATCAGTTTCCTGACGCTAGTTATTTCTGGTACATTAGTGCTCCTGAAAATTCAAAATTTTCCCCCTAATGGTTTGGTATTTGAGATTCTGAATATAGGGCGCCTGGGTGATTCAGTCAGTTAAGCATCTGACTCTCTCAAGGTCATGAGATCAAGCACTATGTCAGGCTCCACACTGGATATGGAATGTGCTTAAGATTCTCTCTATCTCCCCTTCTCACTCTCCCCCACTTCTCTTACCCCCTTTTTGTCTCTCCTTCCCTCCCTCAAAAAAATAAAGATTCTGAATATAAAATGATATGAACGAGAAGCACTGGCCTGGGGTTTTCCAAGAATGGCCGAGAGAGACTTGTCAGGTGAATTCTCAGTTCCTCCTGTTAGGTTGCACTAATGTCTCTCTTGACCTCGGTAAATTTTCTAAAGTAGTTATTGTTTTGAGCTGCGGTTTAAAAGTTTCAAGCTGAAGTGGATTCTGTAGTAAATAAGAAAGTAAAAATATCACTGTTCTTGAGGCAAGATTGGTGGGTAACCCGTCTTCCTCTAAAAAGCAGTTTAGTGGTTGAGCTCACAGTCCTCCTGGAGGTACCATTCTAGTGAGGTAGACTGGTTCTTCCAACATCTTTGGCCTCAGTTTGTCACTTAATCAACTTAATCATCTTTTTGTCTCCCCAAAACTGACAGAAGCATTAGATTTGGGATATTGAATATGTTTCCAATGAAAGCCTTCCATTGAGCAGCTTCCATGTAGGGGGAGTTTCCTCAGAAAGAACATGAAGGTTAAAGAAAATAGACGGGCCCATGCAAATTTTCAGCAAGGCTGATGTGAGCATGAGAGAAAGGAGGGAGCCTTGAGGACTAGCCTCATACTCAGATCTGGTCTGATAACCTGCAGTCACTGGATTGCATCCAGGCTCTGCCTAAAAAATCTGTCGTGTTGGTGGCCCTGAAGATGAGTACTTATGACTCTTGGGACCTCTTGCTGAATGAATCCAAAACAATGTGGAATAAGGTAGAAGATCAGGGAGTATGTTCCCAAGAACGAGTGATGGGTAAAAATACAAGGTAAACTATGCCGAGTTAGTCTCCGATGCCTACTTCCCCTACCTGTATCTTTGTTTATTTTTGTTTTGTTTTTTATATACAACTGATTGTTTGGAAGTTACAACCATCTAGTATTCCAGCATTGGAAATTATGAAAATGGTTCCAGACACAGAAATCAATAGACGGATCTCTTTACTTGGAATAAGACCATGGCTTCCAGTTTTTTGTAGTTCAGGGCCATTGTCATGTTATGTGAATTTTTGGAAAGAAATCTAAGGGCTAGACAATAAGTCAATCTTCCCAACCCCTGAGGCTACTCAGGAACTGTCACTAAGCCTGAGGGGACCTATAAAATGATCATTCAAAGTGAAGTCAAAACCCCAGCTCCTATATAGAGTATTGCTGATAGCCAATATATACCAATTCAACAGAGGTAGCTGAACTTTCTTTACACATAGATTTTAAAAGGAAAATCATAAAATAGTTCCCTTCTATATCACTCCAGCCTACATTGGTATGACCATTTCTTACAACATCATTCCTATGCGGTAGGGGAGCAGAATGATAATATTTCCAAATCCATTGGTTTAGGTACAGGGAAATTTTCAAAATATGAATATATTCACTGGGAAAATGAAAACAAAATGAAAATGTGATTCTTAATTTAAGTCGTCGTTCTATAGCCAAATATTTTGGACCACCCACATCTATTAAAATCAAGTTTGCCATTCCTCTAGATCACTCCCTCTGTGGTAGCCAGCTTCCAATATGGCCCCAATGATCCTCATGTACTGGTATTCATACCTTTGTATATTTCTCTTCCATGTTTTATCAAGGTTGGTCTATGTGACCAACAGGATATGGCAGGAGTGAGGGTATGTCACTTCTCAAAATAGGTCATAAAAGACCTTGTGACTTCTCCCTCATACTCTTTCTCTTGAATTGCTTACTCTGGGAGATGCTAGCTACCATTTTATGAAGACGTTCATACTTCCTTACAGAGAGGCCCTTGTGTGAAGAGAAACTGAGGCCAACAGCCAGGGAGGAACTGAGTCCCGTCACCAACCACAGGAATGAACTTGGAAGCAAATCCTCTCACCCAGTCAAGACTTGGATGACTGCAGTCTTGGCAAATATCTTAGTCACAATCTCATGACAGACCCTGAACAGGAACCAAACTGCTGAGCTTCTCCCTAATGCCTGACTCACAGAAAGTATGAGATAATTAATTTGTATCATTTTCAGGCTGTAGGTTTTAGGGAAACTTGTTATGTAGTAATAGATAAACTAATATACTCTCTTTTTTTTTCACTTTTTTCATTTTTTTAAATTTTATTTCTTTTCAGTGTTCCAGAATTTATTGTTTATGCACCACACCCAGTGCTCCATGCAGTACATTCCCTCCATAATAATATACTCTCTTTCCTGGTCTTAAAATGATCAAGAGTTGATGCTGTCTCATTTACTTCCTAAACCTATATAGTCCAAAGTAACTTCTTATGTCTTCTAAAAGTGCAAATTCAAGAATTTCTTTAACCAATTCAAATAAAAAATCTTATTCCATGATTATGCTTAAAAAGACTTCACTCTCCTTAGCTATAGATTATCCCACAAGGCTTTTCTTTGAGGTGTGGATCACATAGACATACAAATATATGACTGAAATGCACTGATTTTGTTAACATAAATCTAATCAAGATGCTAAATTGTGATTGAGAAAAAAATAAAAGACGACAGAAGTCACTTTAAATGTATCACCCACTAAAAATCTCAAGACACTCCTCTTAACATTTTAATTATTTAAAGTAGAAAAACCTCTACCTTCTCCTCCACAGATTGTTAGCACTTAAAAACAAACAAACAAATAAACAAAAAACAGTTTGTGAAGCATTTTTCAGTGTCAGTTTGCTTCTTATCTAAAAGACAAACAGTTTGAGCAGGACTCATTCACCACCATGTTTCCCTGGTAAATCCTTATTGCAGCTCATTAAACTGACTCTCAGGAAAGGTTTTGTGGCTGAAAAATCTGTTCTTGAATCTTGTGATATTTTCCGAACATTCTGGCAATGCCATATTCCTATTAACTTAGGATATCTTCAGTTGAGGGGCACCTAGTTGGTTCAGTCTGTTAAGCATCTGCCTTCACCTCAGGTCGTGCTCCTGGAGTCCTGGGATCAAGACCTGCATAGGCTCTCCGGCTCTCCACTGAGTGGGAGCCTGCCTTTCCCTCTCCCTCTGCCCCTCTTTCAGGTTGTGCTCTCTCTTTCTCTCTCTCTCACTCTCTCACTCTCTATCTCTCAAATAAATGAATAAAATCTTAAAAAAAAAAAAAGATATACTTGGTTGAGAAGCATGGCCCTGGACCTCTAATTTTTAATCCTCTGTGCTGTGTTTCAGCTTGAAATCCTCTCTCCATGACCAAATGAAACTGACCACCTCTACAGTCGAAGCAGCTCTTAACCAGAGGCCAATAACTTGAGGAGTTACTCAGTGGAATCTTTCTGTGATGCTAGGCTGCTTACTAAAAAGAACCAATTAGTTCTACATAAATAACCATTGCTAAGTTTTCTTGTAACTTTGTGAAATAGTTTTCTAATGAAAATAGATGGTTATATCACTAAAAAGAAGATAAGGAAAAAATCCAACTTATTCTCAAGGTTTTGTTTTTGTTAATTAAAAATGCCAATAACCAGAATCAGTTATGGAGTTTGGGCTCCATGACACCTTTTTTGCTCATAATTCTCTTCTCGCCAAATAGTCAAAAATGGAGAAAAGAAGGAAAGCCACAAATCTGAGCTGACCTATGAGTATCTAAGACAAAAAGAGACATGTCCAATGTGGGTTACTGGCCTCCACTGGCAGTGCCAGCACACACCATGGCCCAAATAAAGAAGGAAGGATGCTATTTAAACCCTTCAACCAACTCTAAGTTCTCTAGTTCAAGACAATGGCCATCAGTGGATTTATCCCACAGAACTTCAAGTATTTAAAATCTAGGGTTTTTTTTTGTTTTAACCTTAATTTTATGTTCCATGCTTTCTGCAACTTTTCATTAGAACTTCTTTATTAATATTGCATCTAATTTATGACCATAGGTCATCTTATTCATATTTTTGATAGGTTATTCCTGAGAGAGTTAACTACCCTTATCATTTCACTAATCCAAGCCTGATGATCCCCATGAACTCAGTCTTCAAAGACACTATTTTAATGATGAAGATCTCACCAAAGATCTATACTTATTTTTAATTAACATATAATGTATTATTTGTTTCAAGGATACAGGTCTGTGATTCATCAGTCTTACACACTTCACAGCACTCACCATAGCATAGACCATCCCCAATGTCCATCACCCAGCCACCCCATCCCTCCCATCCCCCTCCACTCCAGCAATCCTCAATATGTTTCCTGAGATTAAGAGTCTCTTGTGGTCTGATCAAACTTCTGCTTTAAAACATGCTTAGTAATATAGCCTGAAGTCTAGCATTCTAATGCCACCGGCTTTGGTTTTCTTTTTGAACATTCATCTAGCTATTCAGGGTCTTTTCTGGTTCCACATAAATTTTATGATTATTTGTTCCAGCTCTGTGAAAACTGTTGACGGTATTTTGATAGGGGTTGCATTGAATATGTAGATTGCCCTGGGTAATATGGACATTTCAAAATATTTATTCTTCCAAACCATGAGCATGGAATGTTTCTCTATTAGTGTTTTCCTCAATTTCTTTCATAAGTGTTCTGTCATTTTTGGAATACAGATACTTTACTTCCTTCATCAGTTTCATTCCTAGGTATCTTATGGTTTTTAGTGCAATTGTTAATGGGTTCAGTTCCTTAATTTCTCTTTCTTCTGTCTCACTGTTATTGTATAGAAATGCAACTGACTTCTGTGCATTGATTTTATATCCTGCCACTTTGCTGCATCCCTGTATGAGCCTTTTATTTCTTTTTGTTGTCTGATTGCTGATGCTAGGACTTCTAGAACTATGTCAAACAACAGTGGTGAGAGTGGGCATCTCTGTTCCTGACCTTTGGGGAAATGCTCTGATTTTCCCCATTGATATTCAAGCTATAATACAAATCTGTAATTATCAAAACAGTATGGTACTGGCACAAAAATAGACACATGGATCAATGGAACAGAATAGAGAACCCAGAAATGGACTCTCAGCTCTACGGTCAACTAATCTTCAACAAAGCAAGAAAGAATATCCAATGGAAAAAGAATAGGCTCTTCAATAAATATGGTGTTAGGAAAATTGGACAGCCACATGTAGAAGAATGAAACTGGACCATTTTCTTACACCACACACAAAGATCAACTCAAAATGGGGGAAAGACCTAAATGTGAGACAGGAATCCATCAAAATCCTAGAGGAGAACACAGGCAGCAACCTCTTTGATTTCAATCTTTGCAAGTTTTTGCTGGACATGTCTCCAAAGGCAAGAGAAACAAAAGCAAAAGTGAATAATTGGGACTTCGTTAAGACAAAAAGCTTTTGCAAGGCAAAGGAAATAGTCAATAAAACTAAAAGACAACTGACAGAATGGGAGAAGATATTTGCAAATGACATATCAGATAAAAGACTAGTATCCAATATCTATGAAGAACTTATCAGACTCAACACCCCAAAAACAAATAGTCCAGTCAATAAATGGGCAGAAGACGTGAAAAGACATTTCCCCAAAGAAGACATACAAATCACGAACAGTGAAAATGCTCCACATCAGTTGGCATCAGGGAAATACAAATCAAAACCACAATGAGATACCACCTCACACCAGTCAGAATAGCTAAAATTAATAAGACAGGAAATAATAAATGTTGGTGAGGATGCAGAGAAAGGGGAACCCTCTTTACACTGTTGGTGGGAATGCAAGGTGGTACAACCACTCTGGAAAATAGTATGGAGGTTCCTCGAGATGTTAAGAATAGAGCTACCCTAAGACAGGCAACTGCATACTAGGTGTTTTCCCCCAAAATAAAAAAGTAGTGATCAAAAAGGCCATCTGCACCCCAGTGTTCATAGAAGAAATGTCCACCATAGTCAAATTGTGGAAAGAGCTGAGATGTCCATTGACAGGTGAATGGACAAAGAAGATATGGTTCATATATACAATGGAATATTACTCACCCATCAGAAAGGATGAATATCTACCATTTACATCAACATGGATGGAACTGAAGGTTATTATGTTGAGCAAAATGAGTTAATCAGAGAAAGACAAATATGATATGATTTCACTCATATGAGGAATATGAGAAACACTGCAGAAGGTCATAAGGGAGGGGAGGGAAAAACGGAATGGGAAGAAGTCATAGAGGGAGACAATCCATGAGAGACTCTTAATTCCTGGAAACAAACTGAGGGTTGCTGGATGGGGTGGTAGGGATGGGGTAACTGGGTGATGGGTATTAAAGAGGGCACATGATGTGATGAGCGCTGGGTATTATATGCAACTGATGAATTACTGAACCTTACATCTGAAACAAATGATGTACTATATGTTGATTAATTAAAATTTAAAAAATGAAAAAAATTGAGTGTTTGTCTTTTGCTGATGGCTTTCAAGTTTGTTCTCTGGAGTTTCCCAGAGGTGAAAAAGTACCCTAAGATTTTCTATTCATTAAGAAAGAGAAACATTTGGACAAAAAAAAGAAGTATTTTTTTTTTCCATATTGGAGGGCTCACAGATGTTTTGAGCCTCTATTTCATAACTAGTAAAATGAGGGAAGCAAGAATATAATTCTAGGGGACATTGGTTTGGATAATATCCAGTTTCAGGAACATGAAAGAATGAATGATTCAGCACTAGCCAGATCTCTGTATCTCTTAAGCCCTCCCCAGAATCTATGAGAGCATATCCTAACGCACACATAGAAAAACATCACTCAAAAGGCATGGGAAAATCATGAAGCTGAAAACCCATCAAATAGATTTGCCCAGTTTACATGGGCACATTTTCCCATAGCTTATGAACTCAAAATTAGACATTGCTAGATGTAATCTTATCCCACTTAGCTCTCCTGTGACATCTTCAGCTTAAAAATGCTTTTAGCTGGGAAGACCAAATGGGTTAATTCACAAGATTCCTTTGGTGCTGTCCAATACTGTAGCCAATTTTAAATTCATTAAAATGACATAGAATTAGAAATTCTCTTCTCTCATTACACTAGCCACATTTCAAATGTTCAAAAATCACAAGTGGTTAGTGGCTACTGTCCTGGAGGGTGCAGATGTGGAACTAATTACATATATATATCTATATCTAGACATAGATATAGATATATAAAATTATATATATTATGGAATATTACTCAGCCATCAGAAGGGATGAAATCCATTTACTGTAAAGATCAGTGATATGTGCCTCCATATTTCAATCTTTTGCACAGCTTAATATTTTAAATGGTGCCCATAGGACTAAATGTTCTGAATGAAAACATTGATAAGAAATACTTCACCAGATATACGAGTGTACAAATCCACAAATTAGATCATAGTGGAGTACCATTTCCCTTGTGAAAGGATTTCTTGTTTTCATAAAGATCACATTTACTCCTTTAAACAATAGTACATATAAAAGGCACATATAAGGGGCGCCTGGGTGGCTCAGTGGGTTAAAGACTCTGCCTTCAGCTCAGGTCATGATCCCAGGGTACTGGGATCGAGCCCTGCATCGGGCTCTCTGCTTAGCACGGAGCCTGCTTCCCTTCCTCTCTCTCTGCCTGCCTCTCTGCCTACTTGTGATCTCTGTCTGTCAAATAAATAAACAAAATCTTAAAAAAAAAAAAAGCACATATAAATGTTTACCAAACCCAATTTCATTGCTCTGTACTCTATAGTTCTGGGTAACTAAATATTTACTTAATTGACTTTATTTGCCTACTAAGAACAATCCAAATGGTAGACAAACATATTCCTAAATTATAATGTGCTATTTTTAAAAACTCTGATTAAAGTCATAGAAATTCACACATCTTTATAGAAACAAAACTTTTTTAAAAATAACAAATTCTAGATTTTATGAAATATTTATCTGGAGAGATATATTTTCAAAATACATCATTTTATTCTTGTTTTACTCATGAGGAACACCCACTTTTGCCCCTCTTTTAGGAGTGACTTCAGTTCCTAAGGAGAGAGCATGGCATCTGAAAGGGATTCTTTCCTCCATACCGTCAGGAATTGTCTCCCATCCCACCATCGCCGATCTTTTCTTGTCTTCTCTAGGATAAGGTCCGTGAGCATGCCAAGATTCCTTTAAACAAATAAAGAAGCCCATTTCTTAAAAAGCCTGCCTTGGTTTCCCATATTCTTTGGCTTGATTTCATTTCTAGCTGAGAACCCTAATCTAGATTCCAACACTTATTTGCTTTCATTTTCAAGTTCTGACACACGGTCTTATCAGATGTAATCTTTTTCCTGCCTGGATTATTTTTTCTACTTGTACCTTCCTACTTTAATTGCAGTTCATAAATGTGACTTTTTTGTCACCTTGACTTGTGTTTCTACTTTTACTCTCCTGCTTTATTTGTTGTTTCCTGGACTTGTTACAAATCTTAAATGCAAAAGACAAATGAGGCTCAGAGAGATGAAGTGATTTCCCCTAGGTCACACAGCAGGTAAAAGGCAGGTCACTGGGTTTTAGGGTCCCACATACTTCCTGCCTTGCTTTCTGCCCCTAAGACTAGTAAGGCCCAGTGCAGAGGCCAGACTCTACACTAAGAGTTGAAGAGCCCAGTTCTCCCACTGGAAACCCACAGCCACATCTTTCCATGCTATCCTCACATGAGTAGAGACACAAATGTGAAAAAGTAGAAAGCCAAAAAGCCGGAAACTACCTGAAAAATACAAAACATAATGAAAAACAAATCAGTTTAGATGTATAGGTCCTCGGGCTTAGCAAAACCTCTACACTGATTTATGCTTTATTAAGTAATAGAACTGATATACAGAGGGACATTTCCAAGCATTGTTTGTAACATAGAATACTTTTATAATTGAAGAGTAAGCTCCTTTTCAGCTTTGGATGATCTAAGGATTTAGCTGAGGGAAATGTGGTGGTTGAGTAACTTCTTTTTTTACCTGACAGTAAATAATGTCATCCATCTGAGTCACTGGAATTTATTATTAACTAATATATTTTAGCTCTGACATTCCCAGGGCAACTTGTTCTTTAATAATGGGCCAAAGCCAGTGATTTATGTCACTTGGAAAGATGAGTAGCTTATCTAAACTTTCTACTGCTCCCTCTCTGGACTTCTAAATTTGCCAATCTGGAGGATATGCCCCCTTTTGCCTAACCTGGCAAGCCACATACACAAGAGAGCCTTTTCCAGGGGCAACGACTTGAGCATTTAAGTCTCTGTATGTATAGAATTGGGCCAAACAGTGTCATAATCTTCAGATGGGCTCATACACAGCCTAAACCAAAGAATATTCCAAATGAGCCTACACATCCATTAGAGATATCTGAACAGTGTTGAGCCAAGTCAATAGGTGATTTCCATCTCACTAAATGGTATGTAAATCATGGGTGGGGGTGGGCATGGATATTAAAGAGGTTTTCCAGAGGTTAATGGATGATGTGAAGAAAGCTTCCAGATATCTGGGGGAGACCAATGTCTGAAATGTACTTCACAGTCAGAGAGATGTTGAGCCTTCCTGAGGTCCACAGCTGCATCACACCTCAGGGACAGAGAGTGACTGTGATAATAGTTTTTGCTTTCTGAGTGGGTGGTTGAATAATACCAAGAAGACCAACGCTTGATGCCGGGCTCCATTCAGTCTGCAATCTGCTGCAGTGTAAAAGTAATCAACCAAACCCCATGCCTCACAACTGCTACTTTTGGCTTCTTTCATTATCAGAAGGCCAAACCGGAGCAAGCCAAGATAATCAGCAGACGGGCAGAGCAACATAGCGGAGGCACCCAAGTCCACCAAATTTAGGGGGGGAAAACCACCCAGGGAAGAGCCCTGTGGGCATCATTCCAACTCATTACATCTAGAAAAGGAAAAGAGCTGCTTTCACAGGTGTCAGCCTTGGCAAGGTGGGCTGTTCTCGCTGGCACGGCCGTGGAATCAATCTAACCAGACGTGGAAAGAGTCCAGTGGTGCTATGGCAACCACAGCTGCTGCAGGAGGGGAGAAGGGCCCCACGGACAGGTCTGATGGCATACAGGAGGGTACATTCTGATGAGGGGGTACCCTCAGCACCTGCTCTGGCCCCAGTCCCTGGGATGTCATTTTTCCCTGGTGGTAACTCCCATTAGCGAAGACAGGCTTTCCTTCCACTAAGAAAACCAGTTCTACTTACAGCTACAAGGTGCACAGAACCCAGGGTGAGAGGGCAAAGGAGTGCATTTGTGGTCCCACACTTCATGTGACAGTTCACTCTAAGGTGTTGAAGATGGTGCAACAAGCGACGCTGCTGTGTGACAGAGAGTAACACCACACAGGACCTTTATTCTGGAATGTTCTACCAGAGTACTCTCCCCCTCAACAAAGTATTACCCCCAGAGTTTGTTGCGGCTTTTCTTTTTCTCAAGATGAAAAGTTTTGATATATTTTCTGTCAACTGATCAAACACACCAACTTCTTTCCTCTTCTCTTTTCTGTCACCACATTGTCACTTCCCTCCCTTCTCCCTAAGCATATGGTGGTGACCATGATATACAAATTCCACTGACTGGAATAGGATAAAATAGCTAGATGATTCTGTGAAAAAGCGTTAAACTTAGGAAGGCCAAAGGAGCAAGAACTAATGGATCACTAGAGTCTATTAGTCCACTGAAGTGTTACTCCATGGTCAATGAGATTTTTCTTCTATCACATTAAGTCTCTTTGGCCCTCATTTTCATCCTTTTCTACTCCACCCATTCAACCTCCAGGGATCATAAGGAGCCACTGCCTTCATCTACATCTGGCATCTCTTCATGCATTTCCCCATCTGTCTGAGATGGTCACTGTTCTACAATTACTGAAAAGTGCTGTATGTTCTGTATCAGCAGCTAGCCTTAGCCTATGGCAGAACACATATCCTATGTAAGACAGAGGCTGCGCTGTTCCTTAACACTCATTCTTCCCTTCTTTCTCAGAAAAATAGAACTTTCCATTTCTAGTTGGGTATGAGACCACCTAGAATAATGCCCATTTATCCCAATATCCCATGCAGCTAGCCATGTGACTAAAATCTGGCCACAAGAATGTGAGAAGAAATTCTGAAAAAAATTTCCATGTTGCGTCCTTGAAGAATTAATCATTTCTATTTCTTCCCCCTAGATCATGCTGCTCTTGAAAATAATCCCATGTAGGGGCAAAGTCAATATCCTAGAGATGACAAAGCAACAGAAAATCTTCCAGCACTCTCATGGAGCATAGCCCCTCTACACATACTGAACCACCTAATTCTGGATGTTACAGAAGAAAGAAAGGATCTTCTATCTTGCTTGAGCCTGCACTGTATTGGCTGCTATTCAGGCTGCTGAATCTAATAAACAGCATTATCATTATCTATCTACATTTCTTTCCTCTGTTCTGCCAAACTGGCTAGAAAACTGAGGGGGGGGGGTTCTGCCCCAATGAAAGTATTATGGGAATTTGTCAGAGATTGTCTCAGGGTGCCAGGAAGCTGACCAGGGAACTCAAGAATTAGCAAGAGGTGAGGAGGTAATGCATGACTGGAGGATAACAGCCCATAAAACATCAGGAATTAAAATAAAGGAAGTCAAATCTGACAAAGTTCTTGAAGAGAATACATTCCTATTATCAGACATATGGGAAACCTAGCTCAGGGAGGGGCCTGGACAACTAGAGTCAGGAGGTTGGGCAGAGAAATTCTAAAAGCTTCAAAGACCATAGCTGTAAAGCAAATGTGTGAACGTTTCTGCACATGGGCTATGGGCTTCTGATAGCTTTTATACTGAAGTGGTCCAAGCTGACTGGCTTAATTTTATCTTATGATTCCCTAGACTTAAAAGCACTTAACCTTCATCCAAGCTGGAAACTCATTGTTTATATCAGAAAGGCAGGTTGTAATCCTTGCAGTGATCTGGAGGTCTCATTGGTAGAGAGAAACCTAGACCATAATGATTCCACTGGAACCAGTAGAAGACAAAGTCTAGACTCAGGGTTTAGACCTCACCATCCAATATGGTAGCCATCAGCTACATGTGCCTACTAAACACTTGAAATGTGGCTAGTCAGAACTGAGATATGCTGTAATGTAAAATGAATAATGGAGTTTGAACACAGAGCAAAAATAGATTGCAAAATATCTCATTAATATTTTTATATTGACTATATGTTGAAATGGTGTTTTGGATTTATTGTTAAGTATATATAGTATTAAAAATTAATTTCTCCTGTTTCTTTTTACTTTATTTTATATGGGACTTCTGGAAAATGTAAAATTTATCTATGTAGCTCACATTATATTTCTATTGAACAACACTGGTCTAGACCCTGCATTTCTAATACCTGGAAGGAATTTTTGTTTTCCCAGCTAAGGGAAGACACAGACTGCAAACACCTGACACCTGAGTCGCATCTCATCACCACAGTAGCATATAGCTAAC
The DNA here is from genome assembly GCF_002288905.1 of Enhydra lutris kenyoni. Lineage (NCBI taxonomy): Eukaryota > Metazoa > Chordata > Mammalia > Carnivora > Mustelidae > Enhydra > Enhydra lutris. Next base: position 51,474,158 of record NW_019154089.1, read on the forward strand.
TGGACTCCAGTCATTTCCTTCCCTTTCTGATTTTTGATAAGTCCAAATATTATTGATTAATGTAAACATTCAGCCATGCCAATGGGATTCTGTGCACGGTCTTTTCATGAAGAGATCATTTTTGAGCAAATCTGGATCTCCTCCAATTTGTATATGCCATTAAAAGTTGAAGAAAAAGTCTATTTACTTTAGAAACATTGGAAAAATAGTGAGAGACACTTTCTATACAGGATTTTCTCATGTACCTAACTATTCATAACAGTCTTTCCTAAAGCAGTCCCTCCTGTTAGCACAAGGAATGTGTCCTTCCATGTGATATGACAGGGTAAGGAGTATATGAAAAATTTAAATAATAACCATTTTTTAAAGGGTTACTTTCCCTTGACAACACTTATCCTGAAAACACAAACAAGGCCTTTACAAAATCCCTTCATGAGGGGTCCCCTGATGAACCATGGCTCATCCTCAGATTAGCAAACAACTGAACATTCCGTAGAAAATTTAGAAACATGCTGGCTAACTGAACATAATAAAAAAATAAAAACAAATTAAAAAAGAAAGTTTAGAGACAAATGAAGGAAGCTTAGGGAGGCAGCTTTACCAGACTATATGTATATGATAGAATTGATGAGTTTTAATAAATCTGTATTATTTACAGAAATCTGGGAGTAACTGGTACTGCACTATGGGAAGATTTAATAGAACGTTTTCCCTTTGGGTCTCATTTAAATATCCTTTTGGCTTAAGAAGAGAACTCTGCTACCAGAGTCTGCAATGGCTGCTAATTTCCATGCCAGGTGCCCGATACTCCTGAAGAAAAGTCCTTCCTTTTGGCTAAACAATGCATCTAACAATTCAGTAAACAATCGTGCTACAAGCAAGCCTGTTGGCTCATGGTTTTGGTTTTTCTTTTATCTGGCCTCCTGTAAACTTTCTGCATAGATCTGATTCTTTTAACCTCTGCTAAGCTTTTTTTAGATTTACCACAATTAAAAAAAAAAAAACAGTAAGACACACTTGGGTTAAATTAAAGAAATAGGCATCTAATGTGGATGGACCTTTGGTGTACTATGCTAAATGAAATGAGTCAAACAGAGAAAGACGAATATTGTATGACGTCACTTATATGTAGTTACCAAGGGCTGGCAGAGATGTTGGTCAAAGAGAACAAATTTCCAGCTGGAGGAAAAAGCTCTGGGTATTTCCTAAAGCACAACATTTGTGATTATAGTTAACAAGACTGTCAGACTTGAGAGTTGCTGCAAGAACTATTCTTAAATGTTCCAATCACAAAAAAGAAATGGTAATTATGTGACTTGATGAGTAGCTAATGCTATAGTGGTAATCATATTATAGTATCTATCAAATCAACACATTTACACTTTAAATTTATAAAATGTGTGTCACTTATAGCTCAGTAAAGCAGGAAGAAAATTAAAGCAGGGGTGGAGGAGGTGTCTATTGTAAAGAGCAGAAATGAGGAGAATAGGCATGCCAGATGCTGGATTCCCCCACATACACCCACCCTCCCACTTTTTCCACTCCCTCACCCCACCATGGAAAATAAAGTCTTAGGAAAATAAGAGACTAGATCAAGATACAGTGCAGTCAATTCAAGTCTAACAACCTGAGTTATCTTATTGTCCCTGTGGGTGTGAAGACAATTTCATTTCCCACCTTTAGGATGACTCAGCAACTCTCTTTGCCCCCTGTTGCTCCTGACTAGAAGGCATTCACTTTCCCTGTTCTCAATTTCACCTGGACTCAAGTACAGCAGTTTTTCCATTCTGTTTGAGTTCTTAGACTTTTTCTGTTGTTATCCATAATCCTGTGAACTCCATAGGAATCGCTTTAATCATTTGTTTTTTTTTCTGCCATGAAATTTATTAAACATGAGTAAGTTAAAGTATTCTAGATCGTGAACATAGCATAACATATAGAGATGTCGAATCACTGTGTTGTACACTGAAACTAATGTAAAATTGCATGTCAACTATACTCAAGTAAAAAATTAAAATAAAATGAAAAATAAAAGTGAAAGTAAAAATTCATAAATTGAGCTTTACAATATATAAAAACATTAAACATGACTTTTCACAGGTAATTGGAGATGAATATGGTTTAATTAGATTTAAATCAGGAGAAATGCATGATTTACTGACCAATTTATTTTAAAGGATGTTATATTTGCTTTTAGTAATTATAAAAATGTAATATAAGTTTGGTAGTTTTCTTGCATTGAAATCAACAAAAATGTTATTATATCTTTAATTATTTCATTTTGTTTTACAAAAAAATCAACTGCGCTATTTTTATGTATCTGCTTTATTTCAAACAACCAGATAAGACAAAAGGATTTTCAATCACGGTTTTTGATAATTAACATTAAAGAAATGAAAACTATTTGGTATTATTAAATGAAAATTCAAATGAAAGTTACTCATATTCTCTCCCTTTAATATAGATTTTTGAAATATTAAAGATGATTTTATACCTTTATACTAATTGACAAAAAGAATGCAACTTATAGAGTTATTATAAGTCATCTTAAAGTGCAGTTGCAGAAAAATGGTCATTTTTAAGTTACTCATTAAGTTTTATTTCAAATTTAATACATTTAATTCTTCCTGGTTTTAACTAAGGGGACATTATAGGTATAAATTAAATAATATATGACTAAGAATATACTAAATAATTTAAAATTCTATCACTGCTGGACTCCTGTTTATGATAATATGGCAGATTAAATAGCCTGCATGATGCCCTTGATGAAAACAGTTAAAATGTTGAGGAAAAATTTAAAGCATCATCTTAAATGTATTGCTGAGCTGTCAAAAGCATAAGGAATCTACTGATCTCACAAAAGAAATTGTAAGCAGGACTCTTAGGGGGTAACTGGAAAGGCAAAATCAACTTTGACCTGAGGTTAGCTGCCAAACTGAAAGATTTAGGGTTTCCACGGGACTTGGTTGCCTGCACATGGTACATGATACAGGAGATAGGAGATGTTTAGGGAAGCTAATAGAGGAGCTCCACATAAACCTGAACTTCAAAAGGTAGTGCTTTCTAAGTGTTAGATAAAACAAGTAAGAAATGTTTCCCTGCCAAAGAGGACAGCATGAAACTGTGCTTCTCTCAATCTCAGTGCCAGATGAAAGAAAAATCTCCTGTAAGAACTCTTTTTTTTCCAAGTGACTGTCAAGCAAATGCTGTTTCGTATTTACCTTTTTTGATGCAAAAGTTTCAAGTGGACAATTTAAATCAGGTGTTGCTGGATTTAGTTGTGCCTGTCAATGGTGTCTGCAGATATCCCAAGGGCTTCCTCAGCTTCTTCAGCTTCCTTGAACGTGGTCAGGGTCACATGACTAATTCTGACCAATTCAGGTATAAGTAGATAATTCTGACCAATTCAGGTATAAGTAGATGAGACACACGGTTCTTCTGGTCAGAAGAAAAGCAGAACTGGTGACAAGGAGACATGGTCTAGTTCTGTCTTCCCCAGCAGGGTTTACCACCATGGATATGTATTTCAAATAAAGCATCTGCAAGATATAGGAGACTCTGTTGGCCTGGATGGAGATCACAAGCCCAGAAGAGTTCCCTGAACTTACAACAGACTTTTACTAAACAAAACAAAATGAAACAAACAAACAAAAAAAATCAGCCTAACCTATGTTAAGAAACTGAGATTTAGGGCATTTTTGTTATTTAACCTAATCTAACCTAACTGGACTGATGAAATACAATTGCCAGATGACTAACACAACCAAATATAAATAATCTCAGCACTCAAAGAAGTATCACAGAAAAAAATCCAAGTGTAGGAGAAAGATGGGGGAGAAGTGGGTGACTCTGTTTCAACCAGTCCCCTGAATTTAGTTAGATATCTACCAAACCACTGTGAACACCCATGAAATCAGCCTGAAATGTAAGATTATATGTCTGGATCTCTACAGGGGCAGAGGACCATCAGTTGAGAGGTATAAAGGACAGAGGTGGGATTGCATGGACAGATGTCAGAGGATAAACAGCAGGGGGAGGGGAAGCTAGACCAGAAGCTAGACGCTGGAAAGTAATACCCCAGTGCAAAAGCACCCGGTGCCTGGGGACCAGCAACAGCTTGGAGAACAGTGGCAGTGGAGTGGGAAGGGACTAATAAGAGCACTCAAACAGAACACAGGGGCTTAAGGGGCAAATACTGGGACTGGGTGGCCAGGATGGCTCACAGGTTTTGGAGGCACGGGGTAGGAGAGACAATGAAGGGCCTGGGCCCACCGCTGAGAAGATCGCTGGGGACATGTAGTGCCTGCGGGAGGCTGCAGTTTTCAGTGGCCCTTACAGAGTGGGGAGACTATGTGTTCTGGAGGATTCAGAGAGGAGCAGACCATAGCTTCTGTCCTCTGGGCCAGAGGTAGGGGTGCAGATATCTTCCTTTGCTCTGACCCTCCAAAAAGTCTTGAAAAGACACCAGAGAACAAAAGCCCAACAAACTGGTTTCCACAAAGCCCAGCCCTTGGATAGGGGGCAGAGCAACTCTGTCCAAGCAGAACTGACTGAAAAAATGCAGCAGGCTCCTCCCCCAGAAGACAAGCTGGAAAAACAAGAGGACAACAACCCAAGGGTCCCCATAAAAACTGTAAAACCCCAACACCAGGGAAAATAGTATATTAAGCTCCTGATGTTGCCTCACAGCCTGTGCATTTCTTAGATACAACTTTTCTTTCCTTTTTTTTTTAATTCTCATGTCTCTTCTGTTTTTTTAACCTACTTATCTTTTCAAGTAGATGTTTAATACAACATATTCCATAGTAACTTTTTAACTTGACTCTTTCACACATAGACTTTTTTCTTTTTCTATATATATATATATATAAAGTTTCAATGTAGTCTTTTTTTCCCTTTTCAATACTACCTTTATATATACACTAGTTTTAATTTCTCTCTATCTCTGGGAAATAGTGTTCTCTAACAAAGAAAGCAAAATACACCCAAGAAGAACTGAAACATCCTACTTCACCCACATCGAAGGATTATAGCCCCCTTCCCTTACCTCCCACCTGTGTGTGTGTGGTTTTGTGGATTTTTTTTCCTTTTGTACTTAATAAATCTTATTCTTGGATTTCATTTCAGCTGGGGTTTTTTCGTGGTGGTTTCCAATTGCTCTGAACTTTCCCAGGATGCATCTTGCCTGGATTGTGGTTGATATTTTTGACAGTACATCCCCTCAACCACAACTCAACAGAATGAATAGGAGGAGGAACTCCCAACAAAGAAAAGACCCAGAGACAATGGTCTCTCCTGCAGACCTAATGGGTATGGATATAAGCAAAATGTCTGAAATAGACTTCAGAGTAACAATTATGAAGACAATAGCTAGGCTTGAGAAAACCATTAACAGCAACATAGACTCTCTAAGGGCAGAAATGAGAGCTGATCAGGCTGACCTTAAAAATATAAGGAATGAGATACATTCTAAACTAGATACTCTCACTGCTAGGGTAAATGAGGCAGAAGAACAAATTAGTGATCTAGAAGATAAACTGATAGAGAGGAAAGAACAAGAGGCGGCCTGGATCAAATAGCTTAAAATCCATGAGAACATGATCAAAGAAATCAACGACACCATGAATTGTTCCAATGTCATAATTTTGGGATCCCTGAGGGGCTGGAGAAAGAGAAAGGACTAGATGATATATTTGAGCAAATCATAGCTGAGAACTTTCTTAACCTGGGGAATGAAACAAGCATTCGTGTCCTAGAGGCAGAGAGGACCCCTGTAAAGATCAAGGAGAACAGACAAATGCCCTGGAGTGTAATAGTAAAACTGGCAAATCTTAGAACCATGGAAGTTATCCCAAGGACAGTTAGGGGAAAGAGATTCCTTATGTGCAGAGGGAGGAACATCAGAATAAGAGCAGACCTGTCCACAGAGATCTGCCAAGCTAGAAAGGTCTGGAAAGACATATTCAGGGTACTAAATGAGAAGAACATGCAGCCAAGAATACTTTATCCAGCAAGGCTGTCATTCAGAACGGATGGAGAGAAAAAGGGCTTCCAGGACCAGCAGAAACTGAATGAATATGTGACCACCAAACCAGCCCTACAAGAAATACTAAGGGAGATTCTGTAAAAGAAGAAAGACCTCAAGAGTAATATGGACCAGAAGTATACAGAAACAATCCATAGAAACAGGGATGTAGGATCCTACAGACAGTAGGATGGCAATAAACACATATCTTTCACAAGTAACTCTCAACATGAATGGCCTAAATGCTCCCATGAAATGGCACAGGGTTGCAGTTTGGATACAAACACAGGACACAACCATATGCTGTTTACAAGAGACTAATTTTGAACCTAAATACACATACAGACTGAAAGTGAGGGGATGGAAAGCCATTTTTCTTGCCAAATAGAATTTCATACCTCAAAAGAAAGCTGGGGTAGCAATCCTTATACCTGACAAACTAGAATGCAAAACAAAGACTAATAACAGATTTAGAGGGACACTATATCATTCTTAAAGGGTCAATCCAATAAGAAAACCTAACAATTGTAAATATGTCAAAAAATTAAGTAACCTGGAAGAAATTGATGCCTTCCTGGAAACTTACAAACTAACAAGACATAAACAGAAAGAAATAGACAATCTGAATAGACCAGCAACCAGTAACCAGTAACCAGTAACAAAATTGAAGCAGTAATCAAAAATCTCCCAAACACCAAAGTCCAGGGCCAGATGGCTTCCCAGGGGAATTCTACCAAACATTTAAAGAAGAAATAATACCTATTCTGTTGAAGCTATTCCAAAAAATAGAAACAAAAGGAAAACTTCCAAGCTCCTTCTATGAGACCAGCATTACTCTGATCCCAAAACCAGGCAAAGACACTCATCAAAAAAGAGAATTACAGACCTATATTCCTAATGAACATGGATGCCAAAATACTCAACAAGATCCTAGGTAATACAGTCTTACAGTACATTAAAAGGATTATTCATCAGAACCAAGGGGTTTTATGCCTGGGATTCAAGGGTGGTTCAACATTCACAAATCAATCAACATGGTAGAGCACATCAGTAAGAGAAAAGACAAGAGCCATATGATCCTCTCAATTGATGCAGAAAAAGCATTTGACAAAACACAACAGCCATTCCTGATTAAAACTTTTCAGAGTATAGGGATAGAGGGAACATTCCTCAATATCATAAAAAAAAATAACTATGAAAAGCCCACAGCCAATATCGTTATCATTTTCCTTTAAGATAAGGAACACAACAGGGATGCCCACTCTCACCACTATTGTTTAACAGTACTAGAATTCCTAGCCTCAGCAATCAGACAATGAAAAGAAATAAAAGGCATCCAAATTGGCAAAGAAGAAATCAAACTCTCCCTCTTTGCAGATGATGTGAAATTTTATGTGGAAAACCCAGAAGACTCCACCCCCAAATTACTAGAACTCCTACAGCAATTCAGCAATGTGGCAGGATACAAAATCAATGCACAGAAATCAGTTGCTTTTCTATACACTAACAATGTAACTGTAGAAAGAGAAATTAAGGAATCAATTTCATTCACAATAGTAATGAAAACCATAAGATACGTAGGAATAAACCTAACTAAAGAGGTCAAGGATCTATATTCTAGAAACTACAGAACATTTATGAAAGAAATTGAGGAAGACACAAAAAGATGGACTCATGGATTGGAATAAACATTGTTAAAATGCCTATCCTCCCCAGAGCTATTTACATTTTCAGTGTCATCCCTATTAAAATACCATGGGCAATTTTCAAAGAGCTGGAACAAAAAATCCTAAAATTTATATGGAACCAGAAAAGACCCCAAGTCACCAAGGGAAGCATGAAAAAGAAAAACAAAACTGGGCGCATCATGTTGCCTGACTTCAAGCTCTATTACAAAGATTATTACAAAGCTGTGATCACCAAAACAGCATGGTATTGGCACAAAAACAGACACAGAGACCAACAGAACAGAAGAGAGGCTCTAGAAATGGACCCTCAATTCTATGGTCAACTAATATTTGAGAAATCAGGAAAAAATATCCAATGGAAAAAAGACAGTCTCTTCAATAAATAGTGCTGGGAAAATTGGACAGCTTCATATAGAATAATGAAACTGGACCATTCCTTTACACCATACACAAAGATAAACTCAAAATGGATGAAATACCTCAATGTGAGACAGGAATCCATCAAAATCCTAGAGGAGAACATAGACAGTAACCTCTTTGACATTGGCCACTGTAACTTCTTTCAAGACACATCTCCAAAGGCAAGTGACACAAATGCAAAAATGAACTTTTGGGATTTCATCAAAATAAAAAGCTTCTGCGCAGCAAAAGAAACAGTTAACAAAACTAAGAGGCAGCCCACGGAATGGGAGAAGATATTTGCAAATGACATTAAAGATAAAGGGCTGATATCCAAGATCTATAAAGAACTTCTCAAACTCAACACTCAAAAAACTAATAACCAAGTCAAAAAATAGGCAGAAGAGATGAACAAACACTTCTCTTAAAAAGACATACAAATGGCCAACAGACACATGAAAAAATGTTCAACATCATTAGCCATCAGGGAAATACAAATCAAAACCATAATGAGAATCCATCTTACACCAGTTAGAGTGGCAAAAATTAACAAAACAGGAAACAATAAATGTTGGCAAGGATGTGGAGAAAGGGTAACCCTCTGGCACTGTTGGTGGGAATGCAAGTTAGTACAGCCACTCTGGAAAACAGTATGAAGATTCCTCAAGATGGTAAGAATACAGATACCCTATGACCCAGCAATTGCACTATTGGGTATTTATCCCAAAGATACAGATGTAGAGAAGAAGAGGCACATGCACCCCAATGGTCATAGAAGCAATGTCCACAACAGCCGAACTGTGGAAGGAGCTGAGATGCCCTTCAGTAGATGAATGGGTAAAGAAGACATGATACATATACACAATTGAATATTATTCAGCCATCAAAAATGATGAATACCCACCATTTGCATTGACATGGGTAGAACTGGAGGGGATTATGTTAAGTGAAGTGAGACAATTATCATATGGCTTTATTCATATGTGGAATATAAGCAATAGCATGGAAGACCATAGGGGAAGGGAGGGAAATCCAAAGGGGGACAAATCAGAGAAGGATTTGAACCATGAGATACTATGGACCCTGAGAAGCAATCTGCGGGTTTCAGAATGGAGGAGGGTAGGAGGAGGGGGTAACAGGGTTCAGTATTCAGGAGGGCACGTGCTGTGATGAGCACTGGGTGTTACACTTCACCATTGAATCACTGAACAATGCATCAAGGACTAATTATGTACCATATAATGGCTAACTGAACATGATTTTTAAAAAAAGAAAAGAAAAAAATCCGAAGAACATGAGCAGCCCACAGTCAAAATTCGTAAAACATGCACACACAAAAAGACACAATGGTTGAAATCTAGATTAAATAGCCCTCCCGGACCTCAAATACATGCAATATAAAACACTTACACACAAGAAAAACCCTAAATAAATAAAAATAAAACACAAAGCACAAAATGACATTATTATTATATTTAAAGAAACAAGAATAATTTGAAAATATAGCAGGGAACAAGAAATTATAAACACTAGGAAGAATCAAAATTAGTTAAATAGAACCACCAGGAATTAAATACATAACTGAAGTTAAATACTCGAAGGATTAAACAGCAGGTTAGACAGAACTGAGGAGACAGCTGATAAATCTGAATATAAATCTAAATACATAATCCAAAATGCCATTCAGGAGATTATGAAAGGGAGGTTAAGAGGCACACAAATAGAGTGAGAAGATAAACATAGATTTCATCTGAGTTTCAGGAAGAGCTCATAGAATCTTCAAAAAGCAATATCCAAGGAAATAATTACAGAATGTTCAAGAATTATTGAAGTATACCAATCCCGAGAACCTGGAATCCGCTTGATTTTCAAATAGGATAAATACACATAAATCTAGTCTCAGATGCCTCATAGTGAAACTGCACAATACCAGAGGCAAAGAGTAACCAGAGATAATTAACAGCCCACTGTCGCAAGCAGCAATGTCAGCCTACTCTCAACAGTAATAATAAAAGCCAGAAGGGGGTAAAAAACATTAATGTATTCTGCTTAGAAAACACTCTTGTCAGACAAGAGCCAGACACGAGCAAACTTTCAAACCTGAAGGGAAAATCAAGGCATTTTGTAAACAGTCATAAACCTAGGGAGTTCACTGCCAAAAGAACTCTTAAAAGGAAATTTTAAGGAATATACTTTAAGCACAAGGAAACTATGCTAGATAGGAGGTCTGTGACACAATAAAAGAAACCATAGACAAATATATTGGTAAATATGTACATAATACCAAGCAAATATTGACAGAATGCAAACCAATAAAAATTTCCAATGTACGATAGTTGACTGATAGATCAAAATGAAAATACTGAACAGGGAGAGCTTGTAAACTGCATGGGGATATGGAAAAAATGGACTCTTTTATTATTCAAGGGAAGAGTAGAGATAAAATGTATTATACTAAGCATATGTGTTAAAAAAGCCAGGGAGGCCAGAAGAAGAATGGATATAGAATATATAACTTCCCAACAAGCAGAGGAGAGAAAATGGAAAAAGAAAAACAATCTCAAATAATTGAAAACAAAGCAAGAAAGAAAAGAAAAAGAAACAGGTCAAAATGGTACAAATAAGAGGCACATAATAAGATGGGAAAATTAATATAAATATATCAATATTGAGAAGAAATGGCATGAATTAAGCCTTAGTATATACCCAATGTTAATGTTACTTCACAGAAAATCATGAACTAAAGTTTCCTGAGCAACATATTCATAAGAGCCAAAACCCAGAAACTTCTCAAACACTCTTTCTGCAGGAGAATGGAGACATAAGGGGTGGTATATTTTATGCAATAGAATCCCATACAGTGATAATATTGAATAATTTACAATTATATACAACAAGATGGATGAATCTCTCAAACATGTTGAGTGAAAGAAGGTAGACATGAAAGATAGTATAATGTATAATTCCATTTACATAAAGCACAAAAACAGGCAAAACTTATCAATGAGGTTAGAAGTGAGAATAGTGGTCGCCCTTGGTGAGAGGAAAAGGAAGACAAGACTGGAAAGGAGACAGGTGGGGGATCTGGCCAAGCAGTACGGTTTTCTTTCTTCATTTGAGTCTTGGTTACACAATGGAGTCTAGTTCTCAGTTGAGAGAGCAATCATTGAGCAATATACTCATGATTTATTACTCAGCAAATAGTTTTAGAAATCCAGGTACATGCTGTTCAGATACCCATCATTTAAAGACATACCCATCATTTAAAGAAGCAGAAATACTAAAGTCAAAATATGGAAAAACTGACCAGGGAATTAATTTGTTTTAATTAAAAATTAAAAATACAATTTATTAAAAGTTATTCAAAAAGACACATTTCTTTAAAGTTTCCTTTAAAGAAACTGAATCAGTAGATAAAATTTCCCTAACACACAGAATTACTAGATCTACATAGCTTTACTAGAGAATCCTGTCATTCAGAGGACAGATAATTCCAAGCTCATACAAGTTCTTCCTTGCAATAAAAGAGAGAGAGAGAGAGAGAGAGAGAGGAAGATGCTCAAAAGTCATGTTCAGAGGCCAACCTTACCTTGTCAAATTTAATCAAGAGAAGTACAACAAAGAAAATCACAAGGCCAGTCTCACTCATGAGTACAGATGGAAAAATGCTCTACAGAACATTAGCACCCAAAACCAGCAATAAATATAACAGGTCATATATTATGACCATGTTGGATTTATCCTAGAAAAACAGGAAACTAATTATTTGTAACTCACTGTGTTAAAGAAAGAAAAAAAAAAAACAGGATTATTTTTCAACAGATGCAGAAAAAGGATTCAATAAAATGGAAATCGATTCACAATGAAGTCTTTCAGCATTCAAACTGGAGGCATAGTCATTTCTTTTTTTTGCTGCCTAGACTTGCTGCCTGCTTGTCTCTCTCAAGATCTGGGCTCTAGGGGGTGCCAACCCTTAACGACTGCCTCCCCTCCTTGCCCTTACTCTTCAGCTGCATACCGAGTTTGGCCAATGTGAGCAAGAAATTCATAAGTGAGAGGAGAGGAAGGTCAGAATATGTTCTCCTCCCTGGAGGACAGGTCCCCAGTGCCCACAGATCCTATCATGAAGCCACTGGTTCATGAAACCAGCTCTCCCTTGATATATTAACAGCAGGTCTAGAGGAGACAAACAGCTTCCTATCAGATTCCTCATCATCCCTTGTTCATCTTCCTAACACTACCCACACATATGTAAATCTCCCTTCACTCAATATTCTTCCAAATCCCACCTGATCCCTCATACTCTGTCATGAGCCAAATTGTGTCTCTCCCCTCTGAATTCATATGTTGAAGTCTTCACCTTGCCATCCCAGAATGTAAGTATAGTTGGACATAAGTTATTTAAAGAAGAATTAAATTTAAATGAGTCATTAAGTTAGGCCCTGATCCAATATAATTGAAATCCTTGTAAAAAGAGGAGATTAGGACATAAACATGCACAGAGGACAGACCACATAAGGCCACAGACAGATGTCATCTGCAAGCCATGAGAAGAAGCCTCGGAATGAAACCTGCCCTGAAAACACAGGATTCACCTCATTGGTTTCCCTTTTCTCATGAATTTCTGTCATGCGCTGCCTGTTGTCTGATGTCTAAAATTGTCGTTTCATATATACTTTACTGCCCTCTACCCCCACAATTTATTTCTGTCATTATCAAATAACATTACCAAAAAGATGGTCTTGTCTATCCTTCCAAAAAAAATAGTTAAGCGATCATAGATCCTGCCCCAGAGAATTTGAGGTCTAATATGGCCAGAATTGAGTGAACACCACAGGGGAAGCTAGCTAAATTCCCGTGTCCCCAAATTCCTACAGAGTGTCTGGAAGTAGAAAGTCATGTAATTTCTCCTGCCAAGTAAAAATGCAACCACAGGTAGTCTTGTCCTGTCTTGTAGACAAATGTAACCGAAACTGAGGTTAAAAAAAAAAAAAAAAAAAAGAGTGACTTGCCCAAAGGCACACAGTTAATTAGTAGAACAGTGAGTCAAAATCCAGGTCTCATGACTCAAGGTCCATCAGTCTATTTTCTTCACTATTTTTCCTCTTTGATAAAGACAACTGTGTGTGCCGACCTATTGCTTGTAAATAAAGTGGGGGTAATAAATCATGGATCCCTCAACCATAACATCAGAGGGATGGTGATTCAGTTGCATGTTGAGAAAATACTGGTATTGATTTACCCGAACAATGGCTGTGGTTCTGAAGCAGAACTCAGCGCATGATACTAGAATGGTCACTCATGCCATCTCCACAGACCTCTAGAACTTTCTCTCGGGCATAGAGGCAGTATATAAGTCTACAGGCACTAAGCTAGGCAAACTTAACTTTGTTTTCCTTCTCTGACTCTTGCCAGCCTGTTTCCTAATATACAAAATGAGGATAATCAAAGTACTCCCATCATGGATTCAAATGATTCAATGCATGGAAGTACCTGGCATTTATTCTGAATCTCAGTGAGAAATCAATAAATGTTCATTGTCATCATTCTTTTGTGATATTATGGCAATGTTTCCATAGAACATCTTTAACAGTAGAACTTGTGAGTGATTTCTCCTTAAAAATAAAAAACACCCCATTCTTGTATTTACTTCCATTTAATTTTGCTTTGGCAAGGCTCTATAAAATCAAATCATTATTGTTCCACTAGAACCTTTGGAATCTTCTTTATGCCCAGGCACCTATGACTATGAACAGCCTGGGAATATAATGCTCTTTTAATTAAGCATTGTAAAATCTGTACAAATCTTGAAAGAAATTCAGAAAGCTATGTGACACAGTGAGAAACAACAAACAGGTCGATTGGAGGCTGAATAAAATTATTGCTTTCAGTGGCACCGATTCTGTAGGGGTCCAATAAACTTCTTTTGACCACCTGCTATGCTTGTAATTTAAGTAAGCTGGCCAATTTTCTTACCCAGATGAAAAAAATCGGGCAAAGACTATAAACGTAGACATCCTCTGTTGGGTTCAATCCAAGTTGAACACCTGGATTATTGGCTGCACGGTTTTACACACATGAAGCAGCCTGGTACCTTCAAACAGCTTCAGCATTTCCCTGAGGCCCACGTCAAACCATGGTCCACAAACTTGCAACTATCTTTTTTTTTTTTTTTTAAGATTTTATTTATTTATTTGACAGACAGAGATCACAAGTAGGCAGAGAGGCAGGCAGAGAGAGTGTGGGGGAAGCAGGCTCCCTGCTGAGCAGAGAGCCCGATGCAGGGCTCGATCCCAGGACCCTGAGATCATGACCTGAGCCGAAGGCAGAGGCTTTAACCCACTGAGCCACCCAGGCGCCCTGCAACTGTCTTTTTGATTCACACTTGGCAATGACTGCCGGCCAACTTTTCAAATTCTGCAAGGCAGGCAGGTATTTGTAAAAGACAGGCAAAAGATGCTGGGTAGAAATGTTGTGCTGTCAGAAACAGTCTTGACACCATTAACTTAGTGTGCCCTGAGCAACCTCCGACAAGTCCTTGCTGGTAAAGGGAATGAAAACGGGAGACCATTCGTCAGGACAGAGCTGCCGCCTCCCAACTGCCCCCTTTCCCCAGCCACTTCAACAGTGAGCACGCGGACTGTAATTGTTTCCAAATCTCAAATGTAACCTGACTATGTCTTTGGCAGAGAGTCAGAGAAGATAAAGGATTAGAAAACAGGAGCAGAGAAAAGATTTTGCCAAAAGGTGTAGCAGAAATAAAAAGCCAGGGGACATCCGAGGGAAAGCAAAACATTTCCAAACTAACTCCAACTCTTATGCTACCAAGTTTTCCTGCTACAAATGGGCACAGCCCTCTAAGAGTCATGTGTGATGTGAGTAACACACTCCGGAAAATATGTTATCACTGCTAACGTAACCAGGATAGAAATGTTAGAGTTGAACACTCTTGTGGGACTGTTTACTAACCTTTATATGTAGTTTCACATGAGATGGAATCCATATAAATGAAAAATACACATTAAGGGAATAAAAATGCCTCCCCCCCAACAAATTAATTAGACACCATTCATAGGCAGAAACTTTCTCTTCAAAATTGAAAGAAAAAAAAACAAAAACAACCAGCCAGTTTGTTATCTTTGTATCTATCTTCATGGATCATTGAATAAAGTAATGCAATCTGTTGTATGCTGGGAGGAGAAAAATGATCCCACTTCTTCCAAAACCAATTACACGCTGCTTTCATTCTGATCTGCGTTTTCTTTTCCGAGACTCTTATTTTTAAAAAACTGGATTATGGCTCCTTTGGGTGTTTCTGTATAGGGGCTCACACAAACATGCCTATGTGTGAGGGGCGATGGTGAATAATCATAAACATTTACTAAACACTCTTTGTTTGCTATACTTTATGTGCATTTCTCTTCTGGTCTCCACAATACTCCTATGAAATGGGGGCTACTTTTCAGTTATTTTACAGATGAGAAAAGAGAAGAGGGACCTTCCTGAAACATTGACCTCTTTTAGTCAGAAGTATACCTCATTAACAGAATTCCATAAGAGTGTTTCTTGCCTAGATTAGTCTCCCCCACCCACCCCGCCACCATAATCTCCTTTGAATAATTGGGGAGGCACCACCCACTTCATGTGTCCTTGTATCTAAACAGGATCTTATCAGATTTGTGAGAAGGCCTGGACCATACTCTCTATTGAGATATAGACTTAAAAATGATGGTTTATAAAGGTTTAAGAGAGTTTTATATCACTTTACTCTTCTCTCCCCTAAGAATTTAGAGATGCCCCTTATCCCCGTGTTGAAGAGAAGAACCTGTCCTCGGTTCCTCTCAAACCTCCTCTACACGCCCCATACTCCTCGTGGGGACATCCGCTTCCTGCTTCAAAGAACTTAAAATCACCCATGGTTCCTCAACTTTGTGTATTCAGATAGTGTCTCAGTAATTTCTGCAGAAGGTTCTGTTTTCCTCTAGTTCATTCCAGAAAAGGCTGGCTGCTGCCTTTACTAGTTAACAGAAATGTGTATGTGATAATGTGGCTTTCTGCTTCTCCAGTCTGACTGTTTTCCATCTGCACCCTCTTTGGTGGTCTGTTATTTTTGGTGGTTTATTCTCTTCGGTTTCTCCACTTCTTTGGGTAAACTCCTCTTAGGAAGAGTCCCTTCCTATTGGGAACATCAACTGAGAACATCAGCCAGCACAGATGCCCTTGAAGAACGTCAGTGACATGCCCTATGGTGGTCAAGGTCATCACTCTGAGCCCGTGTAGACCATGGGCAACAGTTCTACCTGTGGTTGCACATTTACCGTCTGGCCAAATGACAAAGGAAAAGGCTTCAGTGTTGTCATAACACAAGCTAGGACAACACTAACCTAAGTCTACACTAAGATCCCTGAACTTTTCCATTTTGTATTTCACTGTTAATTATCCCCACATGAAAATCTGAGTGCCTTGGATATGCCCGAGAAGGGTCTGGCCAATACAGCACATTCCCTCCACACCTCCGAAGGAGTGTGCTGTTGCATCATAGAGAAGCGAAGGAAGAGGCCGAAATGGTCTGTAATTTCAGAACAAACGAGGAGAGGATGTTCTTTAGTTGTTTCAGATCCAGGGCGTTTTAAAAGAAAAAAAAATCACAGCCTTCAAGGAAATCTGGAACAGGGAAATTTAGGATGTGTCCGTTATGTTAAGCACTTGGCTCTTTCTTTGAAGTTCAAGTTCCTTCACAGAGACAGATGCTTTTTTGTGGTATTGAATTTTTAGCCACGGCGAAATTAAACAATACAAGTGCTTTGTTTACACACAGCATCTTTCATCTGGGTTCTCTGCAAGACTTTAAACACACACTCATTAATCCCCACAGCGTTTCAGTGTATACACGTGCTTGTTCACACCTTACACAGGAATCGAACAATGTAGTATAAGTGTTGGTGTCCATTATCATGCAAGTCAAATCCTAGTTTCCTGACCTTTTTCTGGCGTAACCAATTTATCTGGTTTTTTCCCTTCACCTTTAATTCTCAAGGTATTTCACCGGCATGTTTTTATTTTTTATTTATTGAGCTGTGTGTCTTTCTAAAATACTGCTTTTACCCACCTGAATTATATAGCTTTGCCTCATTATGGTGCTCAATTATTTCAAGCCATTTTCCCCAAAATGAAATTCTGAACTCCGATTGGGACAAAAGCCCTACCTAAGGGAATCATTATAAACATCACCAGAAATTTGTCTGGAAATCTTATTGAATGTATAATGGCTGCTCTTTATTCTGCCCTTTATCCTATATTTTCAAGTGAGTTTCTGACAGATTCCTTGTTTCCTTTCAATAGTTGTGGGCATTCTCAAAAAGCACATAGGTTGTAGAGAAATAAAGGTGGGTAATTCTACTTACTATTCTGTATGAACTCACTTGGTTTTATAGTTAGCAAGTGCTGTTCTCTTCCTGCACCTGCTTAAATGCAGAGACTAACCACCAGACACAAACACATCTGCCGTTAGCTTTATTTTGAGAGCAAACCGATGTCTAGTTTAAGATGAAAAGTCTTGCACTCTGTATGTACTAATGGATGGCCAACAATGAGAAGGAATCCTACAGAAAACGGATGCACAGTTCTATATGGATTGGAGTGGGATATCATCCTACATTTTCTCCCCAGTTTGAAGCATGTTGTGTGAATGTAACTGGTGTGATTATGCCCAGGGAAAAGTGGCAGCTTTTAAAGCAACTCGTACCCAAATAGTTGGACTCTTTTCACAACTGCCTGCCCCTCTCTGGAACCCAGGAACAAACTCCATGGAGAAATGGGTCAACACGCTTTCTGTGTGGCTTGAACCAACCACTATGGAGCCAGGACTCCACCTAGGTGTGTGGGTGGTTCTCCAAAGCAGCTGCCCCTACAATACACTGCGAAAGGCCCTAGGAGGGAGTCATAATCAGAAATCTCTGCAGATGAGAAGAGGCCCAAGAGAGGAACATTGAGAGCTCATTGCCTGCATGGACTAGCATCCCACTAAATTCTCACTTTACCCTCCCATGCTTCCTGGGACCTCACTCCCTCTCAGAGCTTTACTAATCATTTTTGTGCCAATGACCACCCCACCCCCCATTATGCATCTCCAACTATGGTCTCTCTTCTCATGTTCAGAATCATGTAACTGACTGTCTACCCATCATTTTGACTCTGGTTTCTCACTGAACTGAAGTCACAATCTCTACTACACCTGCTCCTCCTCCTTCTTTGTGGATCTCAGGCATTGTCCTACTGTTCTGGTTGTCAAAACTGGAAATTCTGTAGGATGTCTTACATCTCCCTCTCCCTCTTTCTCCACAGCCCACTGCACACACACATACATGCTCATACACACACATGCACACTCACTCATTCCTCAAAGCCACCTACTGGCTACCTTTCCAATATCTCTGAAAACCAACTCCTAAGCTCTGTCCCACAGACACTATGGCAGTGGAAGTCATACCACCAATAGCTTGGTGACTGTTAACAGCCTTCCAATCAGTTAGTCTTTCCATCTCTATCTTTGCCTTTCCCCTGCCACTCCTCCAGACAGGCCTTTCAGCTGTGTCTAGGTTTTTATAATTCCTCAAAGATTATATTCTTTCCCACACACCCGGGCCTTCCTACGCACTGTACCTTCTAGGTGGAAGACACTTCCACACTCCCTGGCTGGCACTTGCTCTTGATCCCTGAGATCTCAGCTTAGATGTCCCTGCCCCAATTCCCAGTCTGAGTACAGTGCCCTCCTTTGTGGTCCCTGGGCTGTACTGGAATGTCCCGCTTGCTTGCTCATTACTTCCAGGGGAATGCAGCCTCCATCAGGCCTGATACCTGGCTTACCTTGCTCACCATTGCGTTGCTGCATTTAACACAAGATTGAGACACAGGTGAGGTTCAGTAAACATTCAGGAGCTCAGAGAAGAAGGGAAGAAAGAGAATAAGGGAAGGAGGATGATTGGGTGCAAATCACGCTGCTTTGTAAATATGTAAATAAATATGTAAATGTAAATAAATGTGTAAGTAAATAAATTCCTGAAATCAGTGTTTTGTTCTTGTGATTTTCCTCTTTATCATAGAAGTAGACTATATAGAAAAAAATAAACATGTTAAAGTCATATTTAGTTGGTTTCTGATGGATCAGTTTTTAAACTATAGTTTTATTCTGAAAGTCTGAGTAATAATTTTGACACATAAGACAAAACTGATGTTTTAGTAAGATAATATAGTGGAGTCTTTAGTAAAGTATAATCTTCTCTACTTATGTTTTCTAAAACTCCAGATTTCATTAAAGCCCCCGTTTTTAAGTGTACCAGAATACAACCTTACTACTAAAGTGGTAAGTTCCCACAAGAGTTTTCTAGAAAATTCTAAGATTCATCGTCTTAATAGAAAAAACATAACCACAACAGGGAGAGAGTGGGATCAATATCTAAGTCTAATTTTTTAAAAAAGATCAGATTTTGACAAGAGTATGATCTTCCTTACTTCCCATTGTAAATCCATTTAAAGGCCCATATCAATGTACCTTTGTGGGTCAATTAAGATGTTTCCAAATATTAACACATAGATGTCTTAGTGGCCAAAAGATGCTGGGTACATGATAGGAATGTTAACTTCTAGCTACTTTTTTTAAAAGATCTTATTTATTTATTTATTTATTTGCCAGAGAGAGAAAGAGCACAAGCAGGGAGCAGCAGGCAGAGGGAGAAGCAAACTCCCCACTGAGCAAGGAGCCCAGTGTGGGACTCCATCCCAGGAGCCCAGGATCATGACCTGAGCCAAAGGTAGACACCCAACCAACTGTGTCACCAAGGTGTCGCCATCTATCTACTTTCAAGTTTGAACTACATTAAGCTTAGAAAACAAGAACAAATTTTGATGGGATATTTTTACATTAATTTTTCAAAATCAAAGTGTAGTTTCAGGAGCTCAGACATCAATTTATCCATTTTTTTTTCCAGTCCAAGTTATTCTTAATTTCCACCATCATTTGAACAACTTCTCTCCTCAAGAAAAATAAAGGGAGAACAGAGACCAAGAGCAATAGGGCTCACTAGCATGCTTCTAAATGTCTATCCCCTCCTCTTAAGGGTTGTGGGTTGTGGGTTGTGGACCCAGGGCAAAATTAGCAGTTGAAATATTACTTCTCTAGTGCAAAGATGTAATAAACCATTTAACAATGCTGTAATCCAAAAAAGTAATTCTATTCTGGCCTGAGAGTTGGAGAAAGACTTAATTAACTTTTCCCATTGGGAATGCCAACAGATCTATTGTCCAGACAGTGGAAGGCCAAGAGTGATGAGGTCTGTGGAATCTCACAGTTTCCTATTTGGATAAGAAAAGAGATTTATAGAGGCACAGTGTGCAAGCTACTGGGGGAAAAGACCAGGCATGATGGACTACTGTCATTAATCTTTGGACAGCCAGAAACAAACCTACAGTTGTGCCAGAAAGTAATTATCTCTTTTAATTGGACTTTTTTTTTTCCCTTCTTGAGATACATAGCATTAGAATTAGATATTTTTTCTAGAATTAAAGAGGTAGGCTCATGGTAGGACCCAGTAGAACTGGCTGTCTCGTGCAGGGCAGAGTGTGATGGGGAACCTGGGAGGTCATTTCAAGCACCTCTTCCCACAAGGATTCTTAGGGGGCACAGCTTGAGTTTGCTTTATCTCCAAAAACTGCATAGAAGGTTTAATTGTTTAAACTATTTAAATGCTTTAAACCTGGTTGTTTAAAAAAAGAGGGATGTGTATTTGGCTTACTTGTAAGCAATCCAATTTATTTCCTCCTTCCCATGTCCCCCTTCCCCAAGTCCCAGATTTCCATGATGAAAATTTAATTCTTATCTCATTTCACGGAGATTTATTTTGATTGACAAGTAATTCTGTAGCTTTCTCATGCCTCCTTGTTATGTCCTTTATTTAGTTTGAGGTATATCCAGGAACCATTACCCAGAGCTGCTTTAATGAATTTTTAAAATATTTTTATCTTCTACTGAGCAACAAATAACAACCAAAATTGAAATGATGGCTTCTGCTTTTATTTTCAGTATCTGCGGCCTTGGACAAAAGTTTTGCATTAACATCTTGATAATTTTATTTCCCTTATGAGCACCCAATCTCCCTTAAAAAAAAAAAAAAAGTTCTCTGACGTTTTATTACTTTTCCCTCTTAAGATTCCCAAAGCACTTAATCTGTATTATTTTAAATATATTTTATAGTAGAGGGTCAAGACTGTCTTTAATCTTTGTATCACCAGCACCTAGCACTGAAAATAGCTTGTCATCATAATTCAATTTAAGTTTAAAAATACATACTTGAGGATCCCCAAGTGGCTCAGTCAGTAAAGCATCTGACTCTTGGTTTCAGCTCAGGTCATGACCTCAGGGTCATAAGATCCAGTCCCCCATCAGACTCTCTGCTCAGCGGGGAGTCTGCTTGAGATCCTCTCTCCTCCACTCACTGCCCCTCCATACTCTTCTCTCTGTCTCTTTAAAATAAGTAAATTTATCTTAATAAAAATACATAAATAAATGCTTGATTTAAAGAATATATTACATTCAATTGGGTACATATTTTTCTTTCCTTGACTCATTGCTGTGTCCTCCACAGCTCATGGCAAACTGCCACTGTGATAAACAATAATCAGTGACAAAATAGGTAGTGAAGTGTGCCAAGAAGTAGAAGTTGGTCCAAATTCAAGGACCTTTGTCTCTGTCTTTAAACTCTTTTTCCTATCACTCCACTAAGGAAGTGATCATTCTTCTTTGCCCTTTTTTGAATTCAAAAAACCCATTTATAGGAGAGAGAAGTGAGCCTAGCAAGCAGCAGAATTAATTCAAGTTGACTTTGGGAGAAAGGCAGAGCTTGTTGACAGGGGAATGAAGGTCCTGAGGGTGATTTTGTCCCACCACAGTGGGTTATGCGGCTCTGAGACAGAAGTGCACATAATGTTGAAGGTAGCCAAACACAATAATAGTAAAAGTATGACTTTTATACTCTTTCTAAAATGATCATAGCTTAACTTGTTGTCTGCTCTTTCAAAGGAAAGGTATTTAAAATCCCTCTGGGTGTCTCTGTACAACACTCAAAAAATTCTTCTTATTTCTTCCTGTTAATTAAAGCATTTAATGTCATCAAAGATGCTACCTTTCTTACCATGCATTGGAATTAGTAGCAGCAAAGAAGATAAAATTCTCTTCCTCCCACTTGCCAACATCCCATTCCCCGCCGGTGTGTGACTAGAAGGAGCGGGGAGGATAGGTGGGAGAAAGAAGAGTAGAAAAGCATCTCAAAGTCACATATGATTTGGAGCCCATCTGTGCATCTGAGCATCACAAAGTATTAATTCCATTAATTGGATTAGGTTGCCCCTAGGAATGGAATTTCATTGTGTGTGGCCAAATGTGTGCCTAGGTTGAGGGAAAAGAAGTCAAAAAATTAGTGCTTTATTAAGTGTTGGTTTATATATTTGAAAGCTAGGAAGATTTTATATAAGAATCTCACTAGGAAATAAAAAGTAAATGTGTCCTTTTGAACTTTCAAAAATCTCAATGAAAAACTGAACAAAAATAGTAGAACCAGGCTTATCTAGTCAAGGTTATCACTATTGACTTTTCACTGTCAAATCTCCTGTCATGGATGTGACCATATTAAAGTTTTTCTGAATGTGGAGGTAGGAGGATCACTTTATTTTAGATGTAACTTGCATCCAAGTACAGAATGATTAACTAGTATATATCCATGGACTTACCAGCCATATTGTTACACTTTATTATTGTTTCTTAGCTCTTAAAAGGGGTAAAAAATACCAGTAAATGATTTGAGGAAAGGATAGTCACATAACCTTAGGCAAGCCCAGTGCCCCTATATTCGGGAAGGGGGTGGGAACCAAGACTTATTAACATAAACTTGGAGTGGAGTTTGTTGAGTAGAAATATGAGAAATTGTCCACATGACTCTTTGGCAAATCAGAGCAAGAGAGGGTTCTTTCCCTTGATGCAATATCCCAGACTCATTCCATCTATGGGGCTATTTCCTGGCCCCTCCCAGGGTAGGACCAAAGAGAAGAGAGCACTTGGGCTCATGGATGTATGTTCATCAGGTTCTAAAACCACCTGGGTCAGCTTAGGAATTGCTATGGCTCCATAAACAGTAATAGCAAAGATAATAAACTTGTCTGTCTTATTGACATTTTATCTATCTCCATTAGATCATATAGGCACTAACATTTATTGAATGGATTAATGATAATGCTACTAGCAATAAGAATTTTTTCCACTTATTGAAAACTTACTAAGTGCCCGAGACTATGCTAAACCTTCGTGTGAATTCCTTTATTTAATCCCTGTGTATTCTGTGAGGCAACAGTCTCCTAGAGTTTATTTTCTTTTCATTGTAGTCTTTCTGAAAAGTGACGGTCAGAATGCTTTATGGTAGAATTAAGTGAATTCAAAGTTAATATTGGGAAGTTTCTTCATTAAAAAAAATTCTTTTGATAATCATGAAAAATAAAGGCAATAAAAGTTAAAAAAAAAAAGTCTTTGTGTGAATTTATAAATTCACAAGATTATACAGAAGGGATTTTTGAGGCTATCTGGTCTGGTTCCCTAATTTTACACATGAGGAAAATGAGGTACAGATTAAATCAGACCCAGTGTCACAAAGTTAGCTGGAGACAGAGATCACAGTAGATCCCCTAGACTGTCAGGTCCCAGTAGGCTCATTTGTTATATTCCTTTCTCTTCAATATTATTACGGTTAATAAGTATCTAATGATTCTTAAAGCCAATGGAGCCCCCAGGATACGTTCAGTAACAGAAATACTGTTAAAAATACTGATGTATTGCTTAGTGAGGATTTTCAAGAAGGTCACTGTGACTCAGATCAGTGGATAAGAGAGGAATTAAGTAATAATTACACTCAACCCCAAATTTTCCATAATCTGTTATCTGTGCTATTGTCATTTTTTTAAAAAATTGAACAACAAATCCTCATGAGAAGTTGTCCTGCAGGTGACTTTCCTTTCAGCCATGATTCGGACCTCCCCAGAAAAAAGTTTCGAGAACCTGGCATACTGCTTCCCTGGCCAAAGCCTGGTGTGGGAAAGAAGGAGTCATAACTGGAGCCCGAGGTGAGAAGTCAGAGGGACCCAGCCCTGCAGAGGCACCATGGACAATGCCCCCCCAAAAGGCCGAGCTCTTGGTTCAACAACTGTGCGGGGCAGAACAGCCCAGGATGTCCTGCTGTCCCAGAATTACAAGATTGGTTATCTAATGCCTATAGGCACGCTTGTCGTATCGATGTAGCTTTACCTAAGCTCAGTTATCTGTGCACATAAACCATTAGACAACCCAGAATACAACTGAAAGGTGACAATCTGTTTTTAGAGAAAGAGAAAGTCCATGGACAATGACGTGTTCTTATCATTGCAGAAAGGTGTGTCATAAAAATGAAAATGTGATCATCAAGTCATGTTTTAAAGAAGGTTTGAGTGATGCCCTCTATCTCAGAAAGGACTCTCTTGCCATTTTCCCCTTTTAAAGAGGATGTGTCCTGGTTTTGTTTGTTTGTTGTATTCTCAAAAGTTTTATGACCTACTTTCTAATTTTCCTAGCATTTAGCTAATGCACTATCAAGAAGTTTACTCCATACCCAACTCCAAGGCAGCTGAAGCTTGAAAGGATGCATTTGGAAACAATATAATACAACTCCATACTACCTTTGTGTAGGTAAAACATTAAGAGACAATCAAGTCATTCTTAGTTGATGGCTGATTTTTTTTTTTAACAAGATGAACTTCAGTACAGACCATAGAGCCACACTACACTCCCAGGGAGAAAATCAGAAGACACAGTTGTTATCTTTGACTCTGGTGGAGAAGACTTAATTTCAGAAGTATCTACAATTATGATCTCTAAATTTCTTTCTTTCAGCAATAAGGACTCCTAAGTAGTTAATTCAGCCTACTAATACAGTGTGTCCCACAAGATCTCTCCTCAACAGCCTAGAGGAGCCAGTCGTGATTCTAGCTGGTCAGATTTTTTTTTTTTCCTATAGGCCAAATAAAGTAAACGTCCCCTATTGATTGATGCTTCCAGTAAGTATGGATTTAAAAAACAAAACAAAACAAAAACAAAGTTCAAACCTACCCAACAGAAAATTCCTTGTATTTCGTAGGATCTTCATCAGGCAGTTTTGTTTAGCACCTTGTTTGCTCTCTTGGGAGGAGTGATTCACATCCACATGCCCAAAGGTTTTCCTGGAGTCAGACTCATGATTGGCTCCAAAGCTTTTAGTGCGCATTTGTGAAAGCAGAGCTCTGCCAGCTGAAATGTTTCACTACAACGATTTGCTCCTCAGTCACGTCAAGTATAGATAGAAAATCAAAACAAGAGACATTGGAACATTTGATAGTCAATTGCAAGAATATTCCTATAGAAGGTCGCGGTGGGGTCTCCCGAAACATTCAGAAAGGGCCTTTTTCCTTATAACATTGGCTCTATCATATGATGATTCCAAATTCATGAAGAGCTAATTTGAACCTCAAACAGAGATCAATTCAGAGTGACAATATGACATGCAGCTATAAGACTAGCAAATGGGCTGAGGAAGGTAACAGAAAACCAGTGAACAATTTGAAGCTATTGCCTTTTTTGCTGCTGTAATCGGTTTAATGTTCAAGTCTTAAAACCCCAGCTTAAGACAAAATAGGTTTAATTCTCTCAAGTGCTTCCAAATAGCTATCATTGTTTTTTAAAGAAACAGGAGCAAAATGTCATTTTTTGGCAAGAGTAAATTAGCCTCACCTTTTTAATCTTGACTTGCTTCTTCAATCAGTGAATATTTATTGAATACCCAGCATATGCCTAGCACTGCACTAGGCCCAGTGAAGAAGACCCCTACGAAATCTGCCAAAGGGAAAGTTCAAAGAAATGGCTATGAACATTAGAGAGGAATACTTCCAAAACTTTAAGACAAGTTCACCTTTATATCCCTAACTCTGCACAGCTGCCTATATTGTCAAAGATTGGTGTCTAATAAATTGCCACTGATTGGCTAAAAACTGAAATCAAAGAGAGAAACACTGTGTGTTCCTTGACTCTGGCAGACTTGCTACAGAAAATTTGAATGGGTTTTATTTTGAACCTGAAGATGCTGGAGCAGAGAACATTCAAACTGGAGGAAGAGTGAGGACAAAAACCTGAGGTCCACACCTGACATTGACCCAGGTATGTCTGGGGTTCATGACTGGGCAGCCCTGGCTAGAAAACATGACAAGGTCCAGAAATAAGATGGATCACAGATTTGCTGAGTAGAAAAATAAGGGATTTTCTTTAAGTCATCCTTTGGCACTTTAAAATCACTACATTTTTCTGATCCAAAATGTATCAACTAAATCAGGTGAATTAATGAAAGTCTTTGTTTAGGAAGCTGGATTTGGAAGGAACCTATAAGGTTGCTTACAGCACATAGAGAAAAAGATGATGTAATGTTTTTACAATATGTGGGTAAAATTTTTGACATTCCTTTCTTCACAGAGTGAAGTCTAATTCTACCCCCATCCTTGAATGTGGGCTGAATGAAGTGACTCACTTCTTTTTTTTTTTTTAAGATTTATTTATTTATTTGGGAGAGAGCGAAAGTGTCTATGCATGTGATCTAGTTGGGGGAGGGGCAGAGAGAAAGAATCTTCAAGCAGAATCCTGGCTGAGTGGGGAGCCCAACGTGGGGTTAGAACCCAGGACCCTGAGATCATGACCTGAGCAAAAACCAAGAGTAAGACACTTAACCAACTGAGAATCCCAGGCCCCCCTAAGTGACTCACTTCTAAAGAATAGAATGTGGCAGAAAGAATAGTGCATGACTTCTGAGGTGAGGTTCTCAAACTTGTAGTTTCTGCATGACAGTCTCTCTTGGACACCTCACTTCAGGGAGGTCAGCCCCTGTGTATTGTGGACACTCAGGCTTCCCAATGGAAAGGTCCATCGGGAGAGGAAAATGAGTGCTCTCACCAACAGCCAGCATCAACCTGCCATCCTCAGGTGTGAGTCACTGGGAAACACATCCTCCAGCCCACCAAACCTTCAGATGACTGCACCCCCGGGGTTATCCTGACTACAACCGTACGAGTGAGATCCTCAGCCAGACCCCTCAGTTAACTTATTGCTGGATTTCTGAGACAGAAAAACTGCAAAGATAGGCTTAGGGATGACTTGTTATGCAGAATTATATGATCAATGGAGATGGTCAGGCTAGCCTTAAAATAAAGATTGTTGTAACAAGCGAGGACGTGGAACATGGTATTGGCCATTACAATGGTAAGGAATAAAGGAACATAAGACATTATAATGGACAAGATTGCATGGTTTACTGAACAAAGGAGTAGAGGGAAACACAAAACAAGATGACTGTGAAATTATGAGAACAATAGTAACCATGAAAGAAACATCAGTAGGGAGTGGGTGGGAGAAATGGCTTTAGGGAAAATCGTCTCTTAATCTCATGATTGTAGAGCACTAGACCAAATAAGAAGTTGTAATAAGAATAATAAAATGTGGGACGCCTGGGTGGCTCAGTTGGTTTTAAACCTTTGCCTTCAGCTCAGGTCATGATCCCAGGGTCCTGGGATCAAGCCCCACGTTGGGCTCCCTGCTCAGCGGGGAGACTGCCTCTCCCTCTCCCATTCCCTTAATTTGTGTGCTCTCTCTCTCTCTCTCTCTCTCTCTCTGTCAAATAAATAAATAAAATCTTTTTAAAAAAAAATAATAAAACATTGAATTTAGAAGACTGCATAGACAAAAGTTAGTTAACAACTACCTCCTTTTGCAGATAAAGGCAAGGCAGTCACACAGAATCCTGTGTTTAGAAGGGCTCCATGCTTCTTGGTTTAATGCTCTTCTCTTGCCCTCTTGAAATTATGAATAAATTTTGAATAAGGGGCCCTGTATTTTCACTTTTCACCAGGCCAGCAAACTAAGCAGCTAGTGTACACACTCCAGCCGTCCCCTTTTACTTCTGAAAGAATTATATGATGAGTGTGGTATTACCTGTTTCCAAATAATCCAGACCTTTGGGGATGGGGGCAAATGGTTTGGTTCATACTGTATTGCATCATTTGTCACTAGTCGGAATGTGTTCCTATTAGTACCCATTTTCCCTGTGGTGAATCATCTAGAAGGCAGTTGGTCTGGGACACAGATCTCCCTTGTATTGCTAACAAGTGACATCCCTGGTTTTCAAGGGTGGGTTCTCCTTCAGAGGAGATGGGCAGTCCCTTTGAGGAGATGCTGCCATATTGGTGAAGGCTGAACCCACCACTTGTAATATTGCATGATACTGTATGGTAGGTCTTAAATCAACTCGTGTCATATCCGTTTACTGAGCCTGCTCTAACTTGAACATAGAATGGAAAAATGACAAATTATTCTCCTCCGTGAGTTCTAGTTCATGATAACTAATCTGGACATAGTTTCCCAGAACCCTTGAGAAGAAAGAACTATTATGCAAAAAAAAAAAAAAAAAAAAAAAAAAAGTCCTTTCATTAGAGGTGAAGAGTGTGAGGAATAGAATATAAATACTTATTCTTGAAAAACAGACTCTAACATCAAACTTAGGAGGATGGTATAGTTCTACAGTGAAATTAATCTCAATGTCAGCTTCCACCTGCCTCAAATTTTATTAATAGTCAATGAGTATTAGGTAGAGATATTTGAAACACAATAACTTTATAAAATGTAAAGTATTTGTAACCATAATTTATTTCCAGATGACTGTGATTGAATTATGAATGTCTGTAGTTTCATTTACCGAGGAGTAGGAGGGAAAACACCTAAAAACATCCGGTTGCAAGAAAGAGTAGCAAGCAACCATCTCTGTTTTAAGTGAAACCACACCCATTGCTTTTAAAAGCACAAAGCAAGCACCCACATTCAAAGAACACTCAAAGGAAATGGGGCACATACACAGGAGTATTTTTTTTTATGTTTGAGTAATTAGTTTTTATAATTAAGTAATTTGAGTGGCAGAAGGATTTTCATCCTGATTGCTTAGCATTGTGTGTTGCTTCCTACTCTATTAGCAGAAAGGGAATCCTACGGGGCGCCTGAGTGGCTCAGCCTGTTTCGCATCTACCTTCTGCTCAGGTCATGATCCCAGAGTCCTAGGATCGAGCCCCACTTTGGGCTCCTTGCTCAGCAGGGAGCCTACATCTCCTTCTCCTTCCTGCTTTTGCTCTCTCTCTCTCTCTCTCTCAAATAAATAAAATATTAAACAAATAAATAAATACAAAAGGAAACCTATTTTGCTCAATGAGCATGCAATACTGAGACTTCATAAACACGGAAGGAAAGCATCTTAACCTCAGATCTATGGACTCCCAGAGGGTCCATGGGACTACAGGGGTGTGATAACGTCCCCTGAAGTTGGATGCAAAACACGATGTAAACATGGGTATGTTGAGTATTTCTCTGCCTGGAATGCAGGCATCCCTGCTGGCTGTCTCACCCTGACCTGGTCCTGAAGGTTCAACCCCCATCCCGCCTCCTCCTAGAAGCCTTCTCCCAGCCACCCAGCATGGTACCTCCCAGCCATCCTCCTCCTGGGAAGCTCTGCTACCCCTCTCTTTTTCTCATCTATTATCATTCATCTTTCCTTTGACCCATTTCGATCTGCCTTCCCAACATATTGGGAGGCCCTGGAGGGCGATGTCATTTGTGTCTTGTTGCTTTTGTGTTTCCAACATATAATACGCTGTAATGGGAAGCCTACTGTGAGTCTTTGCTGATGTTGCTGCTCTTGCCAACGAATCACACTTAGAGGATCTCCGCCGGCTCTGCCCATGTGATCTGGAAAACTGTCCCAAATACCTCCCCTGTTCACCTGGCTCTCACCTTCAGACTAACCTCGGGAGGTTCTCCTGGGACTTCACACATCTTTCCATGTCTCACGTTCAATCATCCCATTTATAGCACACATGTATTTCCTCGCAGACAAGGACGATTCAGATCTGGATTTGGGGAACAATATTTCTAAGGAACACAAGATTGTCTGATAAAATTTGTCTGAGGTTTCAAATAGCATTTCTCGGGTGTCATTGAATGATAAAGAAATCTCCTAAATATGCTTTAATCTCCTCTCCACCCGCCCCCTCAAGAAGCAGGCAGTCACTCCCTCTCCTTCAGTGAAGCTGAAATAGATGTACTGAAGGTATCTAACTTGAATTAGTAGACCAGGCTTTAGAAACGTATCATGCATTCAGGGTATGTGTGCGTGAGTGTGTACAGTACTTTACGCATGTGGTTATACAATTTGTGAGACCCTGAGTCTCCACCTCTGTTGTACCACTTATCAGAATCTGCTTTATATTAAAATTGCTTACATGCATGGCCGTCTTCCTCCTGTGAATTGGACATCCCGAGGTACGCGGACCAGAGCTCTCCTTACTTGGAGACTTCCCCTGGCTCCAGCACACACAGGGCTTCGCATATGGACAGTTCGCAATAAATTTGGGTTTAATTCGGAGTGAGATGAAATATTAGGAGATGCTCATTTGGGCGTGGCAGGTTTTGCCAAGAGAGCCATATCGGGTTCATGCTTACTTACACTGCTCAAGCCAGACAGATTGCGAGTATCAGCGAGGTTGCAGTTGCGGGTCAGCCAAAGTGGTATTTCTTCCTCCTTGGAAAATGTGGCCAGTCTCACCAACACGGACAGTTCCAAAGCAGAAAAGACTCCAAGTGCCAGTGAGCTGGAGTTTATTTTTCTTGATTAAAGCATGGGTAGGTTCTTCCCAAATGATTTCGTACAAGACTGTGTGTGTTCTAAACTGTCATGGACAGGCTTTTCTTTTGAAGTAAAAAGCCAAAAACTATATTTTCTGGTCCAGCCCTACCTTTTGATCAAGTTTTCCCTTTTTTTTTTTTTCTTAAGATTTTATTTATTTGACAGACAGAGATCAGAAGGAGGCAGAGAGGCAGGCAGAGAGAGAGGAGGAAGCAGGCTCCCTGCTGAGCACAGAGCCCAATGCTGGTATCGATCCCAGGACCCGGGGATCATGACCTGAGCTGAAGGCAGAGGCTTTAACCCACTGAGCCACCCAGCACCCCACGTTTTCCCTTTTTTTAAGATTTATTTATTTATTTGAGAGAGAGCATGCATGAGTGGGGGAAGGGGCAGAGGGAGACTCTCAAGCAGACTCCCCACTGAGAACAGAGTCCGACCTGGGGCGACCCAGGGCTCCACCTCATGATCCCGAGATCATGACCCTGAGATCATGACCAGAGCCAAAATCAAGAGTCATATGCGCACCCGACTGAGCCACCCAGGCACCCCGCCTTTGATCGGTTTGGCTCTACTTCAGGAACATATCTCCTGCCGGGGGGGGACGACTCCCGGTGCCCCACAGATGCTCACAGCACATGGGGTAGGGCAGTTTCATTTTCTGTCAAGCACCTCAGAAACCAATGTTCCAATGCAAATGGGACCAGAAAGTGTCTATAAGAAGCATAGGTTTCTGATTGAGGTGCCTTGAGGTGGGGTCTGAGAACTCCCTTCCTTCACCCACAGCTCCACAACACCTTTTCTCTTAAATCGCATTCAGTTTGCAGGAACAGACTGTTCTGATTATGTGAAATTTTCTTCCAAATGGAAAATGGACTTTTTTTAAGTTTATCAAATCACAAGGACCTTTTTATTCAGATGGCCTCTGGGACACAGAGCAGGGAGAAGGACTTGGGAATTGAATATATAATATTGTCTTTTTCTGATTTTAGGGTACACATGTCCCAAAGCACTTTATAAAACTAACTAACTAACATCCAGCCACTTTCAAACTGAGGACACTAACCAAATACTGCCAAAAATCTAGCCTTTTCTATCCCCACCTCATTTATAAGGTTTTTATAATAAGCATATTAAATGGCTTTTATTTTCCTTTTAGAAGAAGAAAAGTTAAAAAAAAAAAACAAAAAACCTCTCCTCCTCAAACTCTGCCTTTCCTCCGATTGTGCCCACTCTTCACCCTGTCTCATCCACGTAGCTGGTTACACAGGAACTCTCCAAGAGTTCTTACTTCCTAGATCAGCGTTCCCTTCCTATGCTCAAATACCTAAACCCAATACACTCAAGGTATTTTC
Source organism: Enhydra lutris kenyoni (assembly GCF_002288905.1). Lineage (NCBI taxonomy): Eukaryota > Metazoa > Chordata > Mammalia > Carnivora > Mustelidae > Enhydra > Enhydra lutris. The sequence goes on from NW_019154089.1 coordinate 51,506,436, forward strand.
CCTCATCTCTCACAGATCTATGTGGGATACTGTATAATTTTGAAGTGCCTGGCAAATTACTGTCCATTTAACATCCAGCTACATTCTATTTGACTCAAGTTTATGTAGAGAGTGAGAAAATAACACGTCTGATTAGAGTAACTACTCTAATCACAGGAATTAAGTTGTGGGTGTCTCTTAACATGTTTAACTTGGAGAAGAGCAAAAACAGCTATCCAGATGTCCTCAGGAGCTACCAGCTCTCCGTTAGAGAATCATAATGTGGGCCTTCACTCTGGTGGTCTCTTCTGCCAGAAAACATATTACTCTTTGCATCTACCTATGCACTTGATTACCTACTTCGCTCTCAACCCCCAACTCCACACCACAAATTGTGAAGATCGTTAATCTACTGAGAGGCTTCCAGAAAGAACTGTGGGTCTACTTGGTGGATCTACAGAGAATTCCTGGTTCACTCATGACCCTGTCAAAATGCAAATGAATAGAATTTACAATGGAAATTAGGTGCAATGTAAGTGTATATCCCTTCCTCCAAAATTCCTCCTACCAAAATAAAAAATTTGGTATAAATTCAGAAGTTTTCCTTCAGCCTCATCTTTGCCAGGTTAATGATGCTTGTATTCTAGTCAGTATCACCCAGCAAGCTTATGAACACCCAGGTTCCTAGGCTCCTCTTTATAGGTTCTGAATCCATAGCACTGTAGTAGGGCCCAGGAAGGCAGGTCTAGCACCCCACACCCCAAGATAATTCTGATGCAGGTGAGACTTCTTAAAGATACACAATCTCAGCTCTAGGCCAGTGATTCCCCAACCTCCGCAGACATCAGAACCTGAACAGATGGCTGGGCCCCACCCTCAGAGTCTCTGATTCAGTAGGGCTTGGTGGGGCCCAAGACTCTGCATTTCTAAGTCCTCACGTGATGCGGACACCACTGGTCAGGGATCACACTTTGTAATCCACTGCTCTAGGCTAAATTAATGTGTCCTCTACTGGTCACGTGGAAATCGTATGTGGTTTGCAAGACCCAGCACAGAGGATCTTCTTAAGACTTCCCCCATCTCCTCCAATCAAAAGAATTACTCCTTCCTCAGCATTCAGAGTACCCAGTATTTAGCATGGTTTTTACCTAGTTGTGTCATATCTGTCTTGTCCACTGAATTTTTAGCCTCCAAGACTGAGGTTCAGACTACGTAGTATTCTTCCTAAAGCCTATCAGAAAGTCTGCCAACAGAATTACAACCGAATTGACCCACAGCCTTCACAAGTGTGGTCCACAGACCCCTGGGGGTACCTGAGACCCTTTCAGGGCTGGGACTACAAGGTCAAAACTATTTTCATAATAATCGCAGCACTTATTTGCTTTTTCGCTGTTTTGATATTTGCACTGATGCAGGTCATAATGGCTAAAACGCTTCAGTGTAAATCAACATGGGGCCCCTGCTAGGTTAGCGGTCACGGTGTCCTTTACGGACACGCATTCACAGGGAAAACTCAAAACTGCCAGTTTTACTTAAAACTGTCCTTAATGAGGCAGGAAATTTTATTAACGCTATGAAATCACAAACCTTGCATACAAATTTTGCAGACCGTGTGATGGAGCGTTAATACTTTTCCTCATACCCAAGTAGAGGGATGTGAGAGGGAAAGCACCCACAGGATTGAGCAGTAAGCTAAACCAACCGGGGCTTGAGGTTTGTTTTGGTTTTTTGGGAGGATTTTTTGTTGTTGTTGTTTTTTCAGGGAACATCAGCCTTACTTGAAAGAAGGCGTGACAAACTGTGGCTATTCAGACTCAAGCATCTGACAGACATCATTTCAGAAATGAACAAAGTAAACCTGTCAAGTCAAAAAAAAAAAAGAAAGAAAAACACAAAAACCCAACTAACAGCATTTGTTGTCAATGACAAAATTTGAGCCTTCCAGGGAAAATTAAAAATTTAGAAAATTCGTCTCTGTGAGCTTGACAGCTCCCTAATATTTGAAGACTTAATGGTGTTAACAAATGTGATTTTTGTTTTATATTGTAGGATGAAATGTGTCACCATTTGGAAGACATTGATAACCCAGTGAACCAATATTTTTGACATGCCCAAGGTGTGATATTATAGGGTCTTGCGTGCGTAAAAGACCCACTCAGGGTACAACGTACAATTGCACAACAGACTCCCAAAAGTTTACTGGTACAGTTTTAGGTCAGATTCCACATAACAGCTAACTTTGAAGGAACTACTACTTGTTGAGTTTCAGTGCAGTATCAAAGAACTATATCCGGAATTATCTGAATAGACTATTTAAAATATTAATGGCTCCTAGGTGGCTCAGTCAGTTAAACATCTGCCTTCAGTTCAGGTCATGACCTCGGGGTCCTGGGATCCAGCCCCACATTGGGCTCCCTGCTCAGTGAAGAGTCTGCTTCTCCTTCTCCCTCTCTGCAGCTCCCTCTGGTGCTCCCCCTGCTTGTGCTCTCTGTCGAATAAATAGATAAAATATTTTTTAAAAATAAAATATTTCAAATATTAAAAAATACAAAAACATCTCTTTCAACTACATATATGTATGAAGCCAGCTTTTCTTCATCCATTTCAAAGTAACATATCAAAACAGAGGGAATGCAGAGGCGGATATAAACTCCAGCTATTTTCTATTAACCCAAAATGTAAAAGAAACTGACAAAAATATAAACCAATGTCACTTCTCACACAATGGTTTTGTTGGGGGGATATACATATATATATATATATATATATATATATTTATTTATTTTTTTTTTTTTTTTTTAATATAAAACAGTGTCTCGGGCGCCTGGGTGGTTCAGTGGGTTAAAGCCTCTGCTTTTGGCTCAGGTCATGATCTCAGGGTCCTGGGATGGAGCCCCGCATGGAGCCTGCTTCCCCCTCTCTCTCTGCCTGCCTCTCTGCCTACTTGTGATCTCTGTTTGCCAAATAAATAAAAAAAAAATCTTTTTAAAAAATAAATGAATAAATAAATAAAAAACAGTGTCTCTATTAACACAGAACATATTTTTTACTTTTGGAGGAATTAATACTTCAGATTTTTATATATTTTTTTATTTCTTAAATTTTTTATTATGTTATGTTAATCACCATAGGGTACATTTTTAATTTCTAAGATGATAAATATCTTCATACAGAAATGTAAGCTTCCGGGGGGTTTTCCATATTTTGAAGAGTATGAACATATCCTGAAACTGACACAGCTGAAAGCTTTCCCTTCAACCTCTCCACATACCACACTGCAAACAAAACATACGAGCGCCTTCTCAAACCTGTCTGCCAAGGTAGATGTCAGTGAAATCCTCACAGCCGTGGAGTAGCTTCTGCCTCCGTTGTTTCTGGTGAGGTTTGAAGAGGAGGCGGCAATCTCAGCTCCTCTCTCTGCTGTGTCTCGCCCACTCAGGCGTCCTTTGCCTGTTTTCTGTTGAATACTGCAATATTTAAGTCATTATTTTCCCATTTCCAAAGAAGATGGCATCGTATGTCTTTGTCTCACTGAGGAACGAAAGGTGATCTTTTCTAATACAGAATGTCAAGCTCCAGTGTTGCAGCCTAGCTACATAAAATGTAATAACATGTAACCAGTGGAGGAAATTGGAGCAAGGGTACACCAGACCCCATTACACAGTTTTTGCAACTTCTTGTGACTTTGTTAATAAGATGTTAAAAAAAAAAAAAAAAAAAAAAGAATGTCAATCTCCAATTGGCTTGTGGGAGAGATGTAGTTTTCCAGACATCCTAAACTTGCATGTAGAAAGCTAGATACTTCCATGGGCCACTAAAATTAACCATATAATGTTGGCGTCATCTTAAATCTGTACCATTAGATATAGTAATTAGAGACTACATAGTTTTATCTTAAAAAGAGGTGATATGTTACTATAATTGTTACTATTCTAAATCAAGAATAAAATCCAAGCTGTACAGGACAGTTGGGGACAATTTTGGAAATTTGGGTATGGATTGTGTATTAGATAAGGATGTTAAATTTTATACTTTTGTGGTACTACAGAAGAATGTCTGTATTAGATGTTGCAGGTTAAAGCATTTGGAGATGTAATGTTGTGCTTTCTACAACTATAATAATTGTAACCATTTGTAACAACAAATCTAATAATAGTTCCAAAAAGATAAAGAAATAGACACATGCCAGTGAGAGATAAGGCGCTGTGAAATGCGATGATTCAGCTATAGATACAGAGAGAGATGAATTTTTGTCTGCATGCACACACACACAGAATGAATGATAAAGAAAAAATGGTAAATGTTAAATAACTGTCTGTGAGGATTTCTTTCTCTCCCTAAAATCTAGAAAGTATACCCCTTTTAGATATTCACCTCTCAAATTTTCCCTGGTCTCTATTTCTCTCACATGCCAACACGAATATAGATTCTGGCAAAATAACTCTCCCTTGAAATCCTAAACAGATTAATTCCATTCTTGAGGTTCTAAGCTCCCTCCTTTCCAAACCCACCCCCCCACCCACCCACACCATTCATTTCCTCACTGCTTATCACTCTTAAAAACTGCATGTTTTCCATGTCTCATTCTGGATGATTCACACCTTTCTGGCATAGAAAACAGCTGCCTAATGTTGATGTGTTTCGCTCACTTAGGTTCTATTTCCCAGGGCAAGTGGTAAGATGGGATGATGGGTTCTTGAGATTCACTGCAGGGGGTAGTCTGCAGGACCTTAGGGATTTATGAAATTCTCCCAGAACTGGAAACATTTAATAAAAGATCTACTTTTTTCATTATCACTCTATCTGCGTTCCAGTCCAGACCAACAGGAATAAAGTTAGTTTCTGAGTTTGATATCTTGAGACTTTGTTCTGGAACCTGTCTTCTGCCTTGAAGCACTTTCCTAAAATCTCTAATTTGAAGCTTTTGTGGAAATGAAGGGTATTCATAGTTAGCAACTTGAGTACCTTTGCAGAATCTTACATGTGGTTCTGAAGAAAATTAGGGCAAATTAAACCCACATGTGATGAAAAGTGAGCGTATGTCTCTGACGAGACCTAACAGTGATTTTTCAAAATATAGACAACGTGTTTCTCCAGCCAATCAGCAAAAAAGGAAAAACACACATCTCCTATTATTTCTAAATTTTGTTTTTGGCCTTTGCTAATGACCATGGTGAATTTCACTGCTTACCTTTGATCCGTTGGTCTCTGACATTCTTGAGTCATTTGTTATTAGTTTCTTTGAGGTGTCATAAAAAGCATGAGAAAAGGATGAAGGTAACACCAAAGACAAGCTATAGCATGTGAATTGACTTTTCAGAATGTGTGGAATGCTGAAAATGAATATACATGGTGTCACAGTCACGAATTCTCACAGCAGTCAGAAGGCGACACAAACAAGAGAAATGAGTCTGGAGATAAAAACCATCCTTTCCTTTGACCATTAGAATCTTTCCACGTGTTCCTTAGGAACATGGGGCTCTATCAGTTTAACGTTTATTTTCTCACTTTTAGTAGCAACCTAGACAAAGAAAAATATTTGTCTAGTCTAGGAAAAACAACAACGCAAGTGAAATAATAAATAATAACTGGCAAGCAGCTGGCTTCCAGGGCCAGGAGACAACAGGGAGCCAGCACCATGTGACAGAGGAGCCACCGCTCAGGGCGAGCGGACTGTTGACAGATGAGAATGGGAGCCCCTGGGGAGACACACAGTGTTTTTTCAAGAAAAGCTGCAACTATACATTTTTGGTAAAATCTCCTGATTTTTAAATGTCGTATGATCCAGTCATTCCATTACTGGGCATTAACCCAAAGAAACTGAAAACACTAATTTGAAAAGATCTATGCACCTCCATATTTATAACAGCATTATTTACAGTAGCCAAGATATGGAAACAACCCAAGTGCCCATAAAAACTGAATGGATAAAAGAGACGTGGTAGATATATTCAATGGAATATTACTCAGCAACAAAAAAGAATGAAGTCTTGCCATTTGTGACAGCATGGATGGACCTAGAGGCTATTACGCTAAGTCAAATAAGTCAGAGAACAACAAATAGCAACTTGAGTAGATTCACCTGGATGTGAATCTATAAAAAACAAAACCAACAAACAGATTCATAAATACAGAAAACAAACAAAGTGGTGGTTGCCAGAAGGGGGTGTGAAGAACACATTACATAAATAAAGAGGATAAAGAGGTACAAACTTCCAGTTATAAAATAAGTAAGCCCTGGAGATGAGAAGTACAGCATAGTGGATACAGTCAATAATATTGTAATGACGTTGTACGGTGACAGGTGGCAACTACACTTATTGTGGTGAGCACTGAGGAAAGGACAGAATTGTTGGACCAACATGCTGTACACCAGAAACTAACAGAACACTGCGTGTGAATTATGCTTCAATAAAAAAATTAACACAATACAAAAATTTGAAAACCTCTCCATTTTTGAAAGAAGTATATGAGCGACATTCCACTTCATTGCTAGTACTGCCCTTCAAGGCCTCCGTTCTATTTATAAACGAAGTGACATTGTAGCAGCATAGAAACCCCGCACCAAGCGATCGGCTCAGGTTGCAACAGCATGAACAGACATTAAATGTCGCCAGAAGTATTATCTCCTGGAAGATTTGTGTAGGTGATAAAGACGGAGGCAGCCTCCTTTTAAGATAGGTGTTTATCAGGGATGTCTGAGTGACTCGGTTAAGTGTCTGCCCTCAGCTCAGGTCATGGTCCTGGGGTCCTGGGATCGAGCCCCACGTCGGGTTCCCTGCTCAGCAAGGAGCCTGTTTCTCCCGTCCTCCCTGCTCGTGCTCTCTGTCACTATCTCTGTCTCTCTTGCTCAAATAAATTTTAAAAAAAATTTTTTAAAAGGTATTTATCAGGGGAGCAAACATCAGGACAATTTTGAGAACAACCTCACTTCCAGTAAGACTGTAAAATCCCATGACGTTCAAGGTCCTACGGCCTTTTTAATTCAGGAAGACAATAAGCCAACTGACTCAAGCAAAGGTATAATCGCCACTTGGCCTGAGACCTTTGATCCACTACCCATTTAAAGCTGAATGATAGAGGACAGGGAGCACAACTCCAGTAACACAAATCATTTTATCCCCAGTACAGGTGAAGAGGGCTGGTGCCACCCACCTGTGCGCACCGTGCCAAGGTTGGCTTCCTTGTGTGAGCGATGAGAGGCAGGATTTGCCTTTCCATGGAGCAGAGTGTGCTGTTTGCCTTGGCAGCCACCACCTATCCACACGGAGAGCCCTGGCACAGAGGATTTCTCTGAATTGCCCATCCTACCCCAGAATTATTAGACAACAGGAGACAAGGTGAAGAGGGCAAGGAGTAGAGACCCTGCCAACCGCCCAGCTCATCTCTTTCTCTAATTGTGAATCCTGAGGTAGACAGTACCTCCCATACGGAGCAAGAGTTGGCTTCAGGATTCCAGCCAACAAAGGAGCTCCACAGGTGAGGGAGAGGGCCTGGAAGGGCTGAGAGAAGCCACTGGCCAAGGCTGTTCCAGCCCTAGCTGATGGGGCAGGCATCCCTCCTGCCAAGTGGTGCCGCAGCTGTGCAGCTCGGCCCCTCTCGGCCTTCATGGAGGCTTTCCTTGCTCCAGAAGGAAGCAGCTTGTTTGATACACCATAGACTGGACAGAGAGAGAGTGAACTTTCCTTTTAAAATTAAAGAGAGAGAGAGAGAAGGAACAGCAGATCAAATGATAATCGCCTAGATTTTGTGTCTTCCCCACTTTTTAGCTAACAGCCAGCAAGCTGATGATTTATTCAGAGTGGGGCCACAAGATCTTCCTAGCTCTGCTCCTACCAACCCAGTAACCCACCCCAAGGACCTGTCTGAGGACAGAGGAGAACTGACTCCATCTGGATGGATGATTTTGATCAAAATAGGCCTAGGCCGGGGCCAGGAGCTCCTGCTTGTAGGCGAGGGGATCTGTGTTCCTGGCCCAAAAAAGGCCAATTCATTGCAAAGGAGCAAGACAGCAGGCCCGCAGTTCAGGGGACCAAAAAAAAAAAAAAAATTTGTTTCCTTCTATTCTCCTCTCCCCCCTACCATGCCCTCCCCTGCCTTCCATTCTCCCTTCCTGCCTGCCTTTCTGGTCCCTTCTGTCTTCTCTTCCCCCCACCACCCCTCCACATCTTCCCTCTGTTGATTCTCCCTACACAGGAATGTTGAAATTAATAGGAAAACATCGTTTGGGTAGTGTACTTTCACTTCTCAAAGGGCTCATCCTGACTTTTCTGGTCCCAGCAAACTAGTGGTGTTTGGTTTGGTTTGGTTTGGTTTGGTTTGGTTTGGTTTGGTTTGGTTTCAACAGACCCTACCCAGAGCCACACCCCCCTGATGCAACTAAACGGAGATCCACTGTGCCTACGGGGACGACTGAGAATGTGTTTCACAAAATTCCCAACAACCTAGTGGTATTTTGTTTGTTCACTTCCCTGTGACTTGAGGTTAAAGCCCAGCAGTGGTGAGCTGAGCACAGCCGGGTACCACCATTACCTACAGCCCTTACTTCCGTCTAGCCAAGTACTGCCAAGTTATGAAGGAAATCGTCAAACACCTTCCAGAGGACAGTACTTGGATTCACTGTCCTCTTAAAGCACAGTCCTGAGCTCTGAAGCAGGGAAAATGTCCTACACATACCTCTTTCCATGGAGAAAGCGCAAGGGAAGAAGAGAGTAAATGGTAAGTGAGAAGAGGGGCAGGCTCAGAGAAAGTTTTTGCTTCCAAGCTGGAAAAAACCAAAGGAAGTAAATGATAGAAAAGATAAGGCTTAAGAAAATCTCTTTGAACTAGACGCCCTAGTGTCAGCATGTTTTTAGGACTGTGAAGGCAACCTGCAGGCGAGGCGAGCCTCCTCAGGAGCCTGCTTCCCTACTGGGATGCTCAGGGCAAAGTGAGCCCATCCCGATGCACACAGAGCAGGCCATCTGGAAGGTAGGCACTGATATGGAGGCCACCTGAGAGCCCAGCCTGTCTCTCTGTCACCCACAGAATGCCAGGTCCTTACAGTTTGCAACTTGGCTTTTTAGAAGTTTATGAAGGATCAGGTCTTCTTTGGCTCAGAGGGCGACCTGGCTGGAGGCTTCTGTCCCATCAACTAAACTGACAATGTCTAACAGTAGCTAGACTCACAGCGGTGCTATGTCATGGTCCTGCTTGGCCTGGGCTCAGTTTCATGATCTCCTCTGGCCTCAACCCCTTCATTTCTAAAATTAGGGGGGAAATAGTTTTTTTCTTGTTATAATAGCCTTATTGAGATAAAATTCACAGAGCATCAAATTTACACTACACTAGAAAGCACTACAATTCAATGCTTTCTAGTGTATTCACAGAGCTGGGCAACCATCACCACCATCTAATTTTAGAACATTTTCCTCAACACATAAAGAAACTGTACCATTTAAGCAATCAGTCGCATTTCCCCCTTCCCTCGGTCGCTGGAAACCACTAATTTACTTTCTGCCTCTGTGGTTTCCCTCTTCTGGACACTTCATATAAAATGGAATCATACGGGATGCCTGGGTGGTTCAGTTGGTTAAGCAGCTGCCTTTGGCTCGGGTCATGATCCCAGCTTCCTGGTATCGAGTCCCACATCGGGCTCCTTGCTCGGCAGGGAATCTGCTTCTCCCTCTGCTTCTGCCTGTCACTCTGTCTGCCTGTGCTCACTCTCTCTGACAAATAAATAAATAAAATCTTTAAAAATAAATAAATAAAATAAAATGGAATCATATGCCCTTTTTTGTTTGGCTCCTTTCACTTAGTATGATGTTTTCAAATTTCATCCGTGTTATAGCGTGTGTCAATACCTCATTCCTTTTTATGGCCAAGTTATAATTCCACTGTGTATCACATTTTGTTTATCCATCCTTCTGTTGGTGGACATTTGGATTATTTTCACTTTGGGGCTATTATAAATAGTGTCTCTATCAACATTCATGGAAAAGCGTTTTTGTGGACATATGTTTTCATTTGTCTTGGGTGTATACCCAGGAGTGGAATTCTGGGTCACATCTATAGGAACTCCACATTTAGCATTTTGGGAAACTGGCAGACTGCTTTGGGCCACACCATTTTACATTCCCACTGGCAGTGCTGAACCAGGGTTCCAATTTCTCCACATCCTTATCAATGCTTGTTACTATCTGTCTTTTATTTTAGCTTTCCTAGTGGGTTGGAAGTGTCTCCTTATTGAAGTAGAATTCCAAACAATATCCCACTAGCATCAGGAGTATGTCGTCATGATTTGATATTTTTGTGTATTTGAAATGATCTCCACATGGAGTGTAGTTCCCATCTCTCGTCATACAAAGCTATCACAATTTCACTCACTGTAATGCCTGTGCTGTACATTATGGCCCTATGATTTATTTATTTCTTAAGTGAGAGTTTGTACTTCCTATTTGCCTTCTCCAATCTTTCCCATCCCTTCATCCTCTCTTCCCTCTAGAAACCAGCAGTTTGCTTCCTACATCTATGAGTCTGTTTCTGTTTTGCTTTGTTTTGTTTTGTTTTGTTTTTTTAGATTCCACATATAAGTAAAATCATATGGTATTTTTCTTTCTCTGTCTGACTTATTTCACTTAACACAGTACTCTAACTCCATCCCTGTTGTCACAAGTGGCAAGATTTCTTTTGTGGTTTTTTTTTTTTTTGTGGCAGAGTAATATTCCATGATATGTATACCCCACATCTTCTTTATCTCTTCATCTCTCAGTGGACACTTAGGTTGCTTCCATGTCTTGGCTACTGTAAATAATGCTGCAATAACATAGAAGTGCATATATTTCTTTGAATTGATGTTTTTGTTTTCTTTAGATAAATGCCAAGAAGTGGAATTGTTGAATTGAATTTTTAATTTTTTGAGGAAACTCTGTACTGTTTTCCATAGTAGCTTCACCAACTTACCCTCCTACCTTTTCTCCATATCCTCTCCAACTTTTGTTATTTGTCTTTTTGATAACAGCCAGTCTGATGGGTAGGAGGCAGTATCTCATCGTGGCTTTGATTTTCATTTCTCTGATGATCAATGATATTGAGCATCTTTTCACTGGCCTGTGGCCATCTGTAGGTCTTCTATTCAGGTCCTCTGCCCATTTTATAATCAGGTTGTTTGGGTTTTTTGTATATTAAGTTGTGTAGGTTCTTTATGTATTTTGGATCTTAACCTCTTATTGGATGTGTGATTTGCAAACATCTTCTCCTATTCAGTATGTTTCCTTTTCATTTTGTTAGTGGTTTTCTTCACTGTGCAAAAGCTTTTTGGTTTGATGTAAGTCCATTTCTTTATTTTAGGTTTTGTTGCCCTTAACTGAGAAGATGGAGTCA
>NW_019154089.1:51517785-51547575 GCF_002288905.1 Enhydra lutris kenyoni
AAAGAAAGAAAGAAAGAAAGAAAGAAAGAAAGAAAGAAAGAAAGAAAGAAAGAATACACTAATATCATAGATAACTACCAATGTTATCTTCAAGAAATTTTATGACTTTAGGTCTTACATTCAAGTCTTTAACCATTTTGAGTTTATTTTTCTATGTATTGTAAAAAAGTGGTCCAGTTTCATTCTTTTGCATGTAGTTGTCCAGTTTTCTCAATACTATTTATTGAGTAGATTGTCCATTCCCCCATTGCATATTCTTGCCATCTTTATCATAGATTAACTGACTATATATGAGTTGGTTTATTTCTAAAGTCTTTAGTCTATCCACTGTCTTGTTTTCATGCCAGTACCATACTGTTTTGATTACTACAGCTTTGTGATATAGTTTGAAATCAGGGAGCATGAAACTTCCAGTATTATTGTTCTTTCTCAAGATTGCTTTGGCTTTCAGAGTCTTTTGTGGTTCATACAAATTTTGGCACTTCTTGTTCTAGCTATGTGCAAAATACCTTTGGTAATTTGATGGGGATTGCATTGAATCTGTAGGTGTCTTTAAGTAAAATGGACATTTTAATATTAATTCTTCCAACCCATTAGCATAGTCTATCTCTGCATTTATTTTCACTTATTTCCATTTATTAATTGAAGATTTTGTCTTCAATTTCTTTCATCAATGTCACAGTTTTCAGAATACAGGTCTTTCAATTCCTTGGTTAAATTTATTCCTAGGTGTTTTATTCTTTTTTTTCTTCCAAATTTTATTTAAGTTCCAGTTAGATAGCATAAAGTGTAATATTAGTTTCAGGTATAGGATTCAGGGATTCATCATTCACATCCAACACCCAGTGCTCATCACAATCAAATGCCCTCCTTAATACCCATCACCCATCTCTCCTATCCCATCTCCCCTCCAACAACCCTCAGTTTGTTCTCTAGAGTTAAGAGTCTGTTTTATGGTTCATCTGTTTTGTTTCTTAAATTCCACTTATGAGTGAAATCACATGGTATTTGTCTTTTTCTGACTGACTTATTTCACTTATAATACTCTCTAGCTTTATTGTTGCAAATGGTGAGATTTCATTCTTTTACATAGCTGAGTAATATTCTATTATCTTTACACATGTATGTATACTACAACTTCTTTAAATGTTTGATAGAATTCATCTATAATACTATCCGGTCCTAGGTTTTTGCATTTTAAGAAACCTTGAAAGTACCGATTCAATTTTAATTGCTTGCATTCAGTCTTTTCAGATTTCCTATTTCCTTGTGATTCAGTCTTAAAAAGTTGCGTGTTTCTAGGAATTTATCCATTTCTTCCAGGTTTGCAATTTGTTGATGTATAATTGTTCATAATAATACCTTATTATTTTTTGTTGTGATATCACTTGTAACTTCTCTTTCATTTTATTATTATTTGAGATCTTGTTCTTTCTTTCTTTATGAGTTTGGCTAGAGGTTCATCATTTTCTTATTGTCTTTTCAAAGAATCTTTTTAGTTTCATTGACCTTTCCTATTTTTTTTTTTTAGTCTCTATTTCATTTATTTCTGCTATGATCTTATTTTCTTCCTTCTACTAACTTTCAGTTTTGTTTATTTTTACTTTTTGTTTGGTTTCTTTGGGTATAAAGTCATATTATTTGAGACTTTCCTTGTTTCTTGAGGTGCCTGTATCATTATGAACTTTCCTCTTAGGACTGTTTTTGCTGTGTCCCATAGATCTTAGAAAATAGCGTTCCCATTTTCAGTTTCTCTCAAGGTATTTTTTGTTTTCCTCCTTGATTTCTTCATTGATTTCCTCTTTGAATGCTTCACTATGTGTTTCAAAGTATGTTGTTTTAGGCTCTACATTTGTGTTTTTTCCAGTTTTCATCTTGTAATTGAGTTCTAGTTTCATACCATTGTGCCCAGAGAAGATGATTGATCTGATTTTAATCTTTTTGTGTTTATTACGACTTGTTTTGTGATCTAACATGTGATCTATCCTGGAAAATGTTTCATATGTATTTGAAATAAATGTGTTTTCTGCAGTTTTTGGATGAAATGTTCTGTATATAATAAGTTCACCTCGTCTAATGTGTCATCTAAGGCCGTTTCCTTATTAATTTTCTGTCTGAATGATCTATCCATTGATGTAAGTGGGTTTTTTAAGTCCCCTACCATTACTGTATAATTGTCAACTTCTCTCTTTATGTCTGCTAATGTTTGCTTTATACTTTTCACTTTTTCTAATGTGGGTGCATACATATGTATGAATGTTATATCCTCTTCTTGGATTGACCCTTTTATCCTTATGTGATATCCTTCTTTGTCTTGTTACAGTCTTTATTTTAAAGACCGGTATTATCTGATATGAGTATTGCTACTCCAGCTTTCTTTTTGTTTACATTTGCATGGAATATTCTTTTCCATTCTTTTACTCTCAGCCTATGTGTATTTTTAGATCTGAAGTGAGCCTGTGATAGGCAACACAGAGATGGGCCTGTTTTTGTTTTTTTTTAATCCATTCAGCCACCCTATGTCTTTTGATTGCATCTTTTAATTCATTTTAAAGTAATTATTGATAGGTATTATTTATTGACATTGTGTTAATTGTTTTTTGGTTGTTTTTGAGGTTCTCTGTTCCTTCCTTCTTCTCTTGGTCTTTTTGTGGTTTGATGGTTTTCAGTGTTGTTTGTTTTTTGCTATGTTTTTTGTGTCCCTATTATAGGTGTTTGTTTTGTGGTTATAACGGCATACACACACACACACACACACACACACACACACACAAGGCAATCTATTTTAAGCTGATAGTCATTTAAATTCAAATGCATTCCAAAAGTATGGGACCCTTCATGAATTTCCATGTCATCCTTGTGCAGGGGCCACACTAATCTTCTCAGTATCATTCCAATTCCAAAGTGAAAACTAGATCAGTTATTGTCAAAAATGACAACCCTGAGTGAAAAGTACATTTTATAATAGGAGCCAATATAAATTTAATTTATATGTTTTATTTTAATTGAATAATTATAGTATGTACATTAAATCACTATATTGAATTGTAAAATTTTATAAAACAGTACTGACCCTTACTACCAGCAATATACTTCTTTTCTCTCTCTTTCTATTGCTGATGGTTGTGAAATTAATTTCATGACCTGCTAAGCGGGTCACAATGCACAGTTTAAAATCTCTGATCTATATCATTAATCCATATAAAAGTATTTGTTCAACACTAGCATGTACCAGGTTGTTAGGCATTGTTCTAAGTTCAGCAGAGAACTGAACAGACAATTCTTGCCCCCATAGAGCTTACATTCTACAAGTGGGAATACACACACACACACACACACACACGTTATAATATGTGATACATGTGATATATCCCTATAAACTATATGGTATGCCAGATGGTGTAGCAGATATTGGTGCTGCACTCATAACCCTGAATACCATATCATATTATCACTTTGGTGTGCATCTTCCTATTCCAGGAGCCGAGATCTGCATGTCTTTGCTTTGAGACTTTTTCCAAAGTCACAGAAGGCTTATTTGCCCACCTTGAGTAAAGCAGAAATTAATACTTCATCCCCAAGAAGCCTACAGCCAATGACTAATGGAAGTTGGCATAAAAATACCCCAGCTTCTTCTGCACTTGAGTGGCGTAACTTTGGAGCATCTCCCAAGGAGCCACTTACCTTTGAAATCTTGGCACAGTGTCTACTTCTGGGATAACTCAAAACTGTGAAAGAAGATGATACATGTTGTAATAAAAAATGAAATAGGAAAAGAGGTTAGGGAGGTCCATAGGGGATAATTTCAAATGGGGAGGTCTGGAAAGACCTCACTGATAAGAAATCAGTGCTATTTGAGGAAAGTCCTGAAGACAGGAAGGGAGAAAATATATGGACATGGAAGAGAAAGTACGTTTCAGACAAGGGGAACAACAAATGTAAAGACCCAGAAACAAGAGTAAGGGGACCAGTGCAAGGACTAAATGTTTGTATCATCTCAAATTCATACATTGAAGCCTTAATTTTCAGTCTGATGGTATTTGGAGATGGACCTTTGGGAGATAAGTAGGTTTAAATGAAGTCATGAAAGTGGATCCTCCATGATGAGATTAATGCCCTTTCAATGAGAAGAAGGCAACCAGTCCTCTTCCAGTCATGTAGGGATATAGCAAGAAGACAGCCATCTGTGAATGAGGAAAAGAGTTCTCACCAGAACCTGACCATGGTGATACCCCAATCTTAGATATCCACCTTCTGGAACCAGAAGAAATAAATTCTGTTCACACCACCCGTAATATCTAGGCTATTTTGTTAGAGCTGCCCTAATTGACTAAGACGACCAATGCAATGACAACAAGAAAAGACAGGAGATTCATGGGAGAGGTCTGAGATATAGGAGGCATATCTAAGTAGTTGCTTTTAACCTCACCATTTTGTTTTCTGATGATGTATTACTGTTTGAGGGTTTTACAACTGGAAACCTGATTCAAAAGTATACCATGTTATTTAAAGTCAGGAAATGTGGTAATAGCAGGCAGGCAGAGATGCTGACAGAGGTGTCAGGGGTTGTGTGGGAACATTTCAAAACTTCTACCAACACTCATATATGTTTATTTTTTTAAGCAAGCTTTCTAAAAATAAAAAATAAAGTAAGCTTTCTATATCGACTTGCATGGTTTCCCATTATTAATTAGGTCTTACTGCCAGGTTTTAGGCGTGCCCTGGAAGCTTTCATATTTCCAGTCATTAGCTGATCTGGACTTTTTCATTGGCTGCTCATGGCACAATGCAATTGTCTTTCGGCAACAGTTTTCTCATCTAAAAAATGGCTTTACCAGCCTTGAGCACTACTGACACCATCACACCTCTTTGGTAAACACTCATTCGTTCCTTTAAGGAAGGGGAGGGGTCAAAAAAACAGTAAGAGAATAAAGAGGGATGAGAAATAACTTTTGGGTTGTTATGGGGGAAAAGGACTCCTCCAACTTTTTTGCAGTCACATTTTAGAGAAGGGAATCCCTTTTATGCTAATCCAAACAGAGAGCCCATCTTTGCTTAAACTCTTTCAGTGATAGACAGCTCACTGTTTTGCAAAATGGTCATTCCAATTCTCATGCCCCATTGATTATATTGAAAGTTCTCCATTATTTTAAATTAAACTCTGAAGAACTTTCTAAACAATTCAGAAGAATTTCTTTCATGTGACAATCATTTTTATGATTGAATAAAGCCAACCAGTTGCCTCGTTTTTCCTCTGCCAAACATCATCAGTTCTATAAGACATTCCATGAATGATTGCAAGCACTTGAACACAGCTTAGGTGATTGACTTGTCAACAGTTATACTAACCATAAACATTACCACACACCCAATGCTGTTCTAAGTGCTTTTAGCTCAATTATCTCATTTAATATGCAAGCAGTCCTGGGAGGTAAGTACAATTATGATTCCTATTTTATAGAAAAGGACAATAGGAAATATAGGAGGTAAATAATTTACCTAATTATATATAACCAATAAGTTGTAGAGCCACACACTCAAACTTGCTAGTTGCTAGTTTGACTCTAGAGTTCATATTATTCCCTCATTCTGTTCTACCACCTGTCAGAAGTTCAGAAGTAACAGAAGTAAAACCAGTGAATCACTGAAGTACTACCTAGTAAAAGTTAATTGTGCACTCACCAAAAAGACAATTTGCAAACCAGGAGCACTCAAACCAAAGCATGGAAAGAGGCTTAAGGGTACACTGTTATAAAGCAGCTTATATCATGGGAAAGCTGTGATTTTATTCTTCACAGTGATTGGTTATAATATTAGAATTTTCTTAAATAATGAGAAATTGTTCAATGGTTACCTTATATCCACCTTGAGAGTTTAAGTTTTGCTTATGATTTTTAGAGGCACAAGCAAAAAGTGACCCAGGTCACTTTAGTTTAGTTAGTCTTGCAAAAATAAACTAAGTTAAGTTTTGTTTGTATGACTTAACTGGTTTTGTCTACTCAAGGAATTTTTAAAGCAAGTATCTGTTTTTTAATTTTAACACACCTATTCACTAACAAACCCATGGTTGGTTAGTATCAGTCCAGTCTAAGATTCAGACCTTCTGGCTCCTAGTCCAATGCTCTTTTCACCATGTCACTTTATCCTGAGTGTGGATGGAATGCCCTTGGGAGAAAGTAAGGGAGTTTAGGGGAGTAAGAACTGGGTATGGAATTTCCAAATCTGAATCCCCAAAAGAACTGGTTATCTGTTGATCTTTCACTTCAATTACCAAAAATAACCTTCCCTACTTCTGAATTTAGTTGGGAAAAATGCACATTGGCAAAGACAAAAGGTAGTCTTGCTCTAGAAAAAAACTTCTAAGATTCTGCCTAATTCTCACACCTTAGTCACCAGTGAAGACAAAGATCAGGGAAGTCTTCACTTCTAACCAGGAAGGGAGCAGTGGCCTCCAGCTACAGATCCTTGTCACCTGAGGCTGTCGAGATGGTGAAAATTTCAGTGGTGAAAGCTTCTTTTGTGTGGTGTTTTCCTTCTTCCCCAAAGAGCTAAGAGGTGGAATAAGGTGAAAGGGATGGCCTCAGCTTGTAAAGCTGCATCTGAAAGATTTCATCAAGAAAGTGAACTCTCAGGAAGGGCTCATGAAACAAAATCTCAGAAAAAGGAACCAAGGAAGGAGACCGAGATGACGAATGTCAATAGCATAATCAGTTGTCAATAGCATTTGGCAGCAAGCAAAGTGATCTATCCAACGTGAAAGTCAGCTCAAGCTATGTTGCTCAATGTCCCAGTGGCTTCCCTCTTCCCTCCCAACAGGACACTTAATTCAGAAAGGCATCGCAGAGTCCTCATTCAGAACTCTGCTGAACTTAGATGACCAGAGAGGGTCCTCTGACTTAATTCAAATTCTCTCTATCCCATTTCTCTGCTTTGTTTTACTTCTTAGCATATACCATGAACCTGACATAGGGTTTGTTTGTTTTTAGTCTCTCCTCCCCCCAACTCCAGAATATAATACTATGGAAGACATCTCAGTCTGAGTCTAATTTTTTTTCCTGCTATAATCCAGCATTTAAAACTGAAACTGGTAATTGTTGATGGATGCATGAATGAATGAATGAATGAATGAATGAAAAAAATGAATGAACAAAACTCAGAGGAAAAAATGAAAGCACATAGGTAAAGAGAATAGCAAAAAAATGAATAATTTCTATAGTAAGGAGACCTGAAAAATGAAGTTTGTAACCCAAATATGGAACAGGAAGATAAGACAAGATGAGAGGAACTGATTGAGTCTTTAGGAGTTTAAAAAATAGGAATGTTCATCTTGCCTGCAAACCAACCAAAAGCCTATTTTTATAGCTTTTTCTCTGATCTCACACATACAAAAATGATTCCAATAGTTTTTACTTAGTACTTACTTACTTAGAGCCAGACATATGACCTGTATTAGCTCCAGTCTTCACAGTGACCCTGAGAGTAAGGAATTATTATCCTCACTTTGCAGATGAGGAAAGTGGGGGCAAAAAGTTAAGTAATTTATTCACAATAACCAAAAGTTGAACACAACTCAAATGTCCATCAATGGATGAATGGGAACAAAATGTTGTATATTATTAAGAAACAGAAAAAAAAAAAAATAAAAAAAAAAAAAAACACCAGAAAAAAAAAAAAAAAAAAAAGAGTGAGCTATGTGAAAGTAGCCAGACAAAGAATGTCACCCATTGTATGATTCTGTTAAGATGAAATAAATAGAATAAATAAATCCATAGAAACAGAAAGCAGATTGGTTGCCAAGGACTGGGAGGAGAGGGATGGGTGCTTAATGGGTGTATATGGGTTCTCTTTTGGGGATGATAAAAATGTTTTGGAACTAGATACAGGTAATGGTTGTACGCATTGTGAATATAATAAATGACACTGTGTTGTACACTTTAGAATAGTTGATTTTATGTTCACCCCAGTAATTAATTTAAGTTAAATTAAATTAAATGGTTGGTAACCTGCACAGTGTTAAAGTGAGTTCCTCAAGTTTAAATGAAAGGACCTCGAACAGCAATAAGAAAGCATATGAAAGTATAGAATTCATTGGTGAAAGTAATTATACAAATGAATACACAATACTGTAATACTGGAATGGCAGTATGTAAATAATTTTTTTATTTTAATATTAAAGATTAGGGATTAGTATTAAGAATAACTATAACCACAAATATTTGGATACACAAATAAATGGATATACAATATAAAAAGATGTGAATTGTCACCATAAAGAATATGGGGGGAGAGGTCCAAGTGTAGAGTTTTTATATCCTATAGGAGTAATGTTGTTATCTGTTTAAAATACTCATAGCCATAAGATGTTTTATATAAGCCTCATGGTAACCACAAAAAAATACCTATAAAAGATAAACAAAGAGATGGGTGCCTGGTTGGCTCAGTGGGTTAAAGCCTCTGCCTTCTGCTCAGGTCATGATCCCAGAGTCCGGGGATCAAGCCTCACATAGGGCTCTCTGCTCAGCAGGGAACCTGCTTCCTCCTTTCTCTGCCTGCTTCTCTGCCTACTTGTGATCTCTGTCAAATAAATAAATAAAATCTTTTTTAAAAAGTTTAAAAAAAAAGATAAACAAAGAGAAAGAAATCAAACATATTACCACAAAAAACCCCCAACAAAATACAAAAGGAAGAAAGCAAAAGAAAAAACAAAGCACAAAAGAACTACAAAACAGACAAAAACATGGCAAAATGTCAATAATAAATCCTTTCACATCAATAATTACTTTAACATAAATGAATTAGACTCTTGAATCAAAAAGATGAATAAATTAATACAAAAAAGATAGAGAGGGAGAGAGAGAAACAACTATATGCTATTTACAACAGGCTCACGTTAGCTTTAAGGATAAACGGGCTAAAAGTGAAGACATGATAAAAATAGGCCATAAAAATGGTTAAAAATAAAAAGAGCAGAGATGACCAAACTTATATCAGACAAAACAGACTTTAAGTAAAATGTCACTAAAGGCAAAGAAGGACATTATGTAACGACAAAAAGATCATTTCATCAAGATAAAACAATTATAAATATATATTCACCTGATAAGAGAGCACCTAAATAAATAAAGCAAACATTGACAGATCTGAAAGGAAAAACAGACAGTAACATAATAATAGTAAAAGACCTCAATAACCCACTTTCAATAATGGACAGAATATCCAGACAGAAGAGCAGTAAGGAAACAGGGGACTGGACAACACTAAAGACTAGGTGAACCTAACAGAAACAGACAGAACATTCCACTCAACAGCAGGAAAATACACATTTTCTTCAATCACACATGGAACATTCTCCAGGAAAAAGCACATGTTAGGTCACAAAACAAGTCTTAATTTCAATGGTAAGAATATTGAAATCATACCAATTAGCATTTCAAAAGCAAAGTGGAATGAAACTAGAAATCAGTAAGAGAAGGAAAACTAGAAAATTCACAAATATGTGGAAGTTAAATAACACACTCTTGAACAACCATTGGGTCAGAGAAGATATCAAAAGGGAAACCAGAAAATTACTTGAGAAAATAAAAACAAAAGTATAACATACAAAAACATATGGGATACAGTGAAAGCAGAACCAGGAGGGAAGTTTAAGTGATAAACACATGCATTAAAGAAGAAAAATCTAAAAACAAACAAACAAACAAAAAACCAACCTTAAACCTCAAGAAACTTGAAAAAAGAAGAAGAAAAAGAAAAAAAAAAAAGCCAAAACTTAACAGAAAGAATTAACAAT
Organism: Enhydra lutris kenyoni; assembly: GCF_002288905.1. Classification (NCBI taxonomy): domain Eukaryota; kingdom Metazoa; phylum Chordata; class Mammalia; order Carnivora; family Mustelidae; genus Enhydra; species Enhydra lutris. The sequence goes on from NW_019154089.1 coordinate 51,527,576, forward strand.
AGGGATTAGAGAAGAAATCAATGAAATAGAAAACGGAAAAACAAATAGAAAAAAAACCAACAAAATCAAGTTATTTTTTTTTAAAAGAACAGACAAATCTTTCACAGACTAAGAAAAATTAAAAGAATCAAATAAATAATATTATAAGTGAAAGGGGAAATATTACATCTGACAGGAGAGAATAAAATGGATCATAAGGGACTACACAAGAGAATCTTGTGTGCTGTTGGTAGGAATTCAAAATAGTGTAGTTGCTTATGGAAAATACTATGAAGGTTCCACAAAAATTAAAAATAGAATTAATATGATCCAGCAATCCCACTTTGAATATATATCCCTGAAACTGATGTTAGGATCTCAAAGAGATTATCTGTGCTCTCAAGGTCATTGCAGTATTAGTCACAATAGCCAAGATAGGGAAACCCAAGTATCCATGAACAGATGAGTGGATAAAGAAAATGGATATCCACACAATGGGATACTATTCAGCCTTCGAAAAAGGAAATCCTGCCATAGGAAAGAACATGGATGAACCTGGAGGACATGATTCTGGGAGACAGGATCCAGCCACAGAAAGACAAATACTGCATGCTTTTACTTCTATTTGGTATCTAAAATAGTCAAATTCACAGGGATGCCTGGGTGCCTCAGTCAGTTAAGAATCTGACTCTTGATTTTGCCTCAGGTCTTGATCCCAGGGTCTTGGGATCCAGCCCCACCTTGTGTTCCATGATCTGTGGGGAATCTGCTGGAGATTCTCCCTCTCCCTTACCCCTCCCCTCTTGCACATGCATGTGTACACGTATGTGTGCACGCACGTGTATGCGCATTCTCTCTTTCGGTCTCTCTCAAATCAATCAATCAATCTCTAAAAAATAAAATAGTCAAACTCATAGAAGCAGAAAGTAGAATGGTAATTCCTAGGGACTGGGGGGAGGAGAAAATGAAAAGTTATTGTTCAAGAGGTGTAAAATTTCAGTTCTACAAAATGAATAAGTTCTAGGAGAGCTGCTGTACAATATTGGGGCTATAGTTAACAATATATTGTATATAGCACACTTAAAATTTTGTTAAGAGAGTAGATCTCATGTTAAGTGTTCTTGCTGCCATTTAACATACAATAAAATAAACCAATATTCATCCTGTATCAGAAACGCAGTTGGAAATTCATCTGACAGTAGGTTTCCAATCATAGGATTTCTCGGTTTTACAATCTGAGAAGTGGAATTTGTAACACCCAGTTGTCCTTACATTTCCCTCCATCCCTTCCCAAATACCAAACAAGATAGAGATGGAAAAAGCATGTAAGTCAAAGTCAATTTTTCCCTCTGGGACCTGTCGGGCACTTCAGGAGGAACACTCCTTTTACTATCCCTTGGGCTTTACAAACTCTAGTCCTGAAGCAGCAGATAGTATCAAAATACAAAGTCAGATTCAGAAGGTAAAGGTGGGGTCTGAGATCCTGCATTTCTAGCAAGTTCCCAGGTGACGCCAATGCAGCTTGTCTAGGGACCACACTTTGGGTAGTAAGAAACCCATGCTTCTGCGGCAGAGACTGACAACAGTTGCATTTTATTCAACATTCTCAGTTTCCCTCTTTGAGGTTAGGAGACACGGATCCTCATCAGCCAACAGAGCAACTCTCTTAGCATCTTCCACCGGGAGAAAAATATTCCCATTCCCACAATGATAAAGGCTCATTGTACTTAGCCTAACTGTTTATCCACTGGTGAGGGTTTCCTTGGAAGGAAGAAAATATTATCTAATAATAATAGTGCCTTATACTTACATGTGGTTTATAATTTACCAAATGTATTCACACGTCAGTTCCTATCAGCCTCACAATAATTCTTAGACATAGAACAGAGGAGTATATTTTAAACCAACTTGATAGAAGCAAACTGATAAAAGCTGCCTTCAGAATTGGAGCTTTCTGGGAAAACTTTTAGAAGAAAGTGACTTTGAATATGAAGATGAGAAATGGGTACAGTTTTGAGTAGGTGAGGACTGGGGGCAATGACATGCCAAGAAGGGAAGATGGTATTCAAACACACTATAAATATTTATTGAGCTACTACTCCCCAAACCAGTAAGGTCAGCAGAAGCAAAGACATTCTAACTTTAGTCTGGGGGAAGTAGGCACCATTAAAGAATTTTGGTTCAGGGAGTAATCGAATCAGATTCAGCGTGGGAGCATTTGAGTTTCACACAGGCAAAGCTGGTGGGAGTGAGGCCATCCTGTAGGGAGCTAGGAAAGGGAAAGAAGTAAGAGATGATGAAGGCATGACCTAGAGCATTAGCAGTGGAAAGGGATCAAAAGCTTTTGTGCCTGACTGGATGTAGATTGTGAGAGAGGGAACAGTAACAGGTGAAGGCTTCAGAAAAGATAAGCTTTTATATCTCAAGGACCATAAAAATGTGCATGACCTTTGACTTAATTATGTCTCACTGGGATTCTGGGCTAAAGAAATAAATCCCCCAAAGGCAAAATGTCTTTTCACAGACATGTCCATTGTAATATTATTTGTAACAGTGAAAGTTTGGGAACAACTGAAATGTTCTTAAGATGGTATGATTAAGTAAATTATTGTGCAAAATGACATTATAAGATTAAGAAAAAATTGAAGAATATTTTTAAAAGACCTAAATAAACACAAAGACATATTTCCTGGGTGGAAGAATTAATGCTTCAATGCTATAATTTTTTTTCAAATGAATAAATAAGTGCAATGTAATGCCAAAGAAATTTTTTCTAATTTGAACAAATTGATTCTAAAATTTTTTGAAAAATACACATATCACATTTATCAAGAAAATTTTTAAAGAAAGACTATGATAAAATACTTGCACTAATAGGTATTATAATATACAATTTTTATAATAGAGTTATCAAAATTGTGCATTATTGGCATGCAAACAACAGAGTAGTACTCAGAATAGATATAAAATATATGTAAATGTAACATATGATATTGACATTAGAAATCATTGGTGAAATCATGGTTTTTCAATAAAGGGTAATGGGATAACTGACTATGCATTCAGAAGAAAGTTAATGTTTATAATATTTATAAATAAAATATATAATTACATTTAATGTGTGTAATTCACATATATTTAGTATACTAATATATTAGTTAATATATTGTTTGATCACATTTTGATTTAAATATATTATAATTAAATATCAATTATGTAGTTAATATATGTGATATTTATATTTATAACAGCTATAAATATAATATAAAATATAATAAATCTAATGTTTATAATATTTTTTTAAAATTCCTAGGATGATTAAAAATCTACTGTTAAAAAATTAACAGTTTTCGAAGCAAAGAAGCAATAGAGAAAACCCAGAGCCTTAATCCAGAATATAATGGACAGATTTGACAAGATGAAAAATCAAAACTTACCTCCATTAAAATAGTCCATAAACAAAATCAAGGGAAATAGGACAGAGAAATGTTTAGGATATATTTCACTAGGTGTTAATGTGTATAATAGAAACAGAACCTCAAAGATTGATTTTCAAAAAGACAAACATACCAGAAGAAAAATAGGCATAGGATTGAACAGTCACAGCATAAAAAAGAATTCAAATAATAAACATATGGACTCAACCTTCCATGAAGTCAGGAAACTGTGAATTAAAACAATAAGACACCATATTTTGCCTACCAGACTGGCAAAAATCAGACTGATAAAACCCAGTGGCTGAAAGAATGTGAGAAAACATCCTTGGTGGGAGGGTATATCAGTAAGAGTGTATATTGCTAAATATTTGGGGAATAGTTACCTATGTTATGATTCAGTAATCTCACTTCCAGGATTTTCTTCTATCACAGTTTTGGAGAGCAAACTTGGCAGTGTTCAGTTCTCATTCCCTCTGACCCAACAATGCCGTTTCTAAATGTCTATCCTAAGGTACATGCAAAGATAATCATGGCAGCATTTTTTACAATAAAAAGCTGAAATTACTGAAGATCTAACAAAGGAAGAATGATAGAATAAATTACAAACTAGACAGCCATTAAAAAGAACGAGTTAAGTCTGTAGCCAGTAACCTAGAATGTATAATTGCACTAATCTTAAAAAAGACACATCACAGAAATTGTTACATTTTTAGTTTAAAGAATATTTGCATGTGCATATGGAGACATGACAACATACATGTAGGGAAGGGATAGATATGCTCAAATCTGTTCATAGCAGTCACCTCTAGAGATGAGATCAGAGGAAAGGAGGAGGGTGTGATCTGAGAAGGTTATATCTGACTTTAGAGATACAGATTTTTTTTTTTTAACAGTGCTGTGATGTGAGTGATTTTTTTTCACCCCTGTGGCTTTTTTATTTTTTAGCATTTTTCTTTTTCTTTTTCTTTTTCTTTTTTTTTGAGAAAAAAATATAATCCTCAAAGAAGAAAGATGGAGAACCAAAGGGAAGACTGTTCACAGCCATGAAGGAGGAGAAAAAAGAGAGACATGGCAAAAGGCAACCCAGAGAAGTCAGGGACAGAAAGGGTCTGGGGAGGGCAGGGGCTGAGAATCAAGGAAGGACAGCTTCAGGAGGAGGGAGGGAGGGAAGCAGTGTTGCAAGCCGGGGTGCACTATGCCTGTGCATCTCTGGAGAAACAGAGAATCAGGGCCTCACCCTAAACCTCCTGAATTAGAAGCCTTTCAAGTGACACCCAGACACAGTAGCTTTGAAACATGCCCCCCCCCATGATGGTGGTGTGCGGTCAAGGTTGACAACCACTGATTGAAGGCATTGAAAGGGTAGTGAGTCAGGGAAGCAGAGGAGTGTAGTTCATTCTTTCCCACTAAATTTGACAGGTGCAGAAAGGAGTGAATTAAATGAATAAAAGCTACTAGAACATGGTAAAGCACAAACAGGTCACCAGGGTCAAGGACGATAGGAGCTAAGAGGTTGTAGGCTAAGATGAAGGCTAAGATGAAGCAGCCCATGGGCAGAAGAGATTAAATATTCAAGGAAGGTGGTCATAAAAGAAAGAGGAAGAGGGGGGAAAAAGAATTTGTTTCTAGACTTTCTGTTATTTGTCAGATATTTTACATATGCTATCATTTCTTTTACTGGTGATTAATAACCATCATTATTATTATTATTTTTGAGGCCTGTATTACTGTATCCTAGTATTTACTGTGAGGCAACTGAGCTTAGGAAATGTGTATGAAGAGCGAGGACTCAAACCAACACCCAAAGCAATCAGCCACAGAGCAGAGTCTTGGAGGCACGGTGACTGCTAGTGGCTTAGGGACAGGGTCTGTGCACCGCACCACGGAGCAGAAAGCCAGTCTTGCCTTTCTCTCCTGGTGAGATGCCCACTAGTCACTCAACAACCAATCTGTCACCTACCAGAATCCAGGAGCACAGCTGAGGGGACCAGCCTGCAGCTGACTGGGAAGCACAAGAAGAAAAGCGAGGTCCCCACCTTCCAAGAGCTGACAGTCCGGACTTACCTAGTGTGCTATCTTTTTCACCAACTATGAAAACTGTCTGACTAGAACAACTCCAAGAAAACAGAGTAATCCTTTGCCTTGCAAAGGTCATATAGAAATATTCTGTCATCGAAGATCTCATGTCACCCAGGGGTTCGGGAAATAAATAGGAGTTGCATGCTTTTGTGACCCCCAGGAGAGGAGGCAAACATATCTGGAGTATCACGGGAAGCAGGTGGAGGGCTGTGCATGAAAGATGCATCTCTCCCTGGACTCAGAGAACCAGATGGAATCTCTGGTCATGTTACTGAACAGGAAGCATCAGGAGATGTCGGTGGGCTTCAGGTCCAAAAAGATCACAAAACCATCCTGGGATTTTCAACGTCTTTCTGAGACCAGGCAAGTGCCTGCCAATGAATATTATTTGCCAGTTACTCCGGGGTGACAGGAAAAGTGGCATCAAAGGGGGAAAGCCCAATATTCCGCTAACTTTTATTTCTGAAACTCGAGAGGCTTCGTTTAGAATATCTCCTTGATACCCGCTCTGGGTTAGGAAGCAATCAGCTGCAGCAGTCATCAAGGGCATCAAACACACTACCCACTTAGTAATTGGTGGATAACTGTTTGATTCAGACAGTTACTATGGGTTTCGGTACTTTTCTGCAAGAGAAAAATTTGCAGTTGTGCATGGTTTTGTTATGACCAAATTAAAAAAAAAAACCATTAGAAAAAAAAAAAAATCTGCATTTGCCGAAAATAAGAAAAGGGTGCCCCTACCACTGTTTCTGTTCTATTAGTGCGGTGAAAACACCGCGCCCTGGAAATTTGGGTTTTGGGGTAACAAAAAAGAAAGCGAAACCCTACTCAGGTCACTGACTATTTTCTTTTGCCCCTTTCACTCTGACCCCTTCTTCTTGTCAGAGAAGGGGAGATTCAACTCCCTGGAGCCCCCGTCAAATATTGTCAAGCTGCTGTTATTCAGAAATAAGGAAAGAAATTTGACATGGAGATACTCCCTATCTTGACTGCTGGCCATCTTCAAGGCGATTCGATGTATTAAGCCATTTTTATGATTGTTTTGCCTCTGTGTTTTCTGGAGCAGTCTCCGTGGAAGCTGTGTGGCCCCGATCATGCGAAACCAATCTGGGATGATCAGTTATTTCTTCTCCAGGTCTCTGGGGTGTTCCGGCTCCCCCAAGCACCTCCCTCACCTTGCAAACCTGGCAGGCTCTGGACATTTTGCATGCTGAAGAAAATCACTGTTTTGCCTCCAGCAAGGAACATTAAGTGTTGCAACACTGACTCCTCCTCTAATGAAGAAAGAGTGAACAAGTGCACCGAGTTGAGCTTCTCAGAGAGCCACCCGGCTGGGGACGGAGGCGCCCGGGCAGCGACCGAGAGCGCGGGTCTGCAGGGCTTCCCCCCCACCCCGCCCCCACCCCGCCCCCGTCCCCGCCGCTTTCCGTCTTAGTGGATCCTCTCCCTGACTCTGGATTTTACCCGCTGTCCGCCAAACAGTTTTACACACAATGGATCTCCACGTCCTTTTGCAGGAAGTGCTGACGGACTGATACGGCAGACTTTGCTCCCAGGCAAAAGTGAGTAGCCACCGCCTGGCTGGGCCTGTGGCGGACGCGGGGGCTGCAGGTTCGAGGCCCGCCAGGCGCGCGGCGCGGGTGGGGGGGCTGCGGGCTCGAGGTCGGCCAGGAACGCGGCGCGGGAGGCTGCGGGTTCGAAGCCCGCCAGGCGTGGGGGAGCTGAGCTTTCGAGGCCGGCCAGGTGCGCGGCGCTGGGGGCTGCGGGTTCGAGGCCGGGCTGCGGCTCCCGGAAAGCACCAGAACCCAGCCTGAGGGGGCAGAGGCGCTGCCGGGCGGCGGCCTCAGGTGCGAAATCCGGGACTCTGACCGCAGGCAGCACTGCTGCCCCCTTCGGAGAGAAACTAAAAGTGCCCCCTCTCCCTAACAGCAGCACACCTTGGTCTTTTTAAAGGCGCCGTGGGATGCGCCCTGGAGAGTGAGCTTCGGCGTGACCGTGGCATTCTCGCAATGTAAATTATTTATGTGAAACTGGAAAGAAAATATAGCGGGAAGGGGCTCGGGCAGGTGAGGCGATGCCCGCGGGCTCGCGGGGCCTCCCGGCGGCGGCGCCGCGGACTCCCGGGCAGCGGGTGGGGAAAGTTCAGTGTCGCCGATGCTGGCCCGAAAGGCGGGGCTCCCGCGCGAAGGCAGTGAGCGCTGCGGCAGGTCCGAGGCTCCCGCCGGAACCGTAGCCCCGAGCGGGGGCGGGAGGGAGGCCTTCCAGCCGGGGAGGCAGCGGCGAGCCGAGCCCGCCGGCGGGGAGCCGCACACTCGCGGGACCGCGGGGCGGGAGTGCCAGCCCTTCCAGCAGGAGAATATCCTTGTAGTGACCTCTACCTGTGTCCTGGGGAAGCAGCGCACGTTGCTCTAATAAGCAATTTAGGGTTTTCTGTGATCGGACTTGAAAACGGTTGCAAAATAGTATTATTAATCTGGAGAGATTCGTTTGTTTTCATTCATCGCGTTGGCTGGTAAAGATTCTCCCCCAGTCTCCTGCTTCTTGGTCAGTGGAGTGCTGCTATTCCTAGCCGTGCCTCTGGCTGTGCAAACTCAGTCAAGGCAGTCATCCTCTCTGGGCCTCCGTCTTTCTTGCAATATTTAAGCAAATTAATCATCCCATATATAGATATACATATATACACGTATGTGTGTGTATATATATGTGTGTGTGTGTGTGTATGTATCATTAAACATAATATGTGTATATACATAGTGTATTTTATATATAATTATATATACTATATACTATACATTATATAGTGTATGTATTCTATATTATAAATAATATATGGGGTAACTATGCTGGATAGTATAAGGAAGAAGCAGATGAAATTTTTAATTTTAGTGGTTTTTAAAAATTGGAACTCATGGGTCCTTTTGAGAATTAGCTGTGAGTCTTCTCTCAAGGGGCAAAAATATTCTTATGTAATGTACATAAAGTTTTGCAAGCAGTCCCTCAGGGTTTGTGGTTGCTCCCTGAAGACCTGAACCCCAGATAAACATTCATTTCCTTCCTTCTGAGGACCCTTTGTATTAAGACCACCCAACTAAACCTCTGCTAGCCGCTGGGCTGGCTCTGGAAGTAATCTATAGCCCTCCCGTGGGGTCTGAAGTCAGCCATGCTGCTGAAGGAGAAAGCACTCCTGTCATGAGTAAGCTCCTGGGATACGGTTTCCCAAAGGTTTCACCAGTCTCTGCCTCTGGGGAACCTTCCTCACAAACTCTTTTCGTGACTTTCCAAAGGGGAGGTCCTCAACCCTGGAGTTTTCAGTCCTGTACACAACACTCTAGGGCCACCTGTAGAAAGTCACTGTCTCAAAGATAGATCTTCGGGTCACCAAGCTGGATGTCAAACAGTGAAGCCAAAGCTTTGTTTTGGAACAGAGCGCTGTTCACTCCCCTGTGTGTAGTAGGGATAGTAATAGTGTTCTTTTGGACCTATGCACTTTTCTTTTAAAGTACTAAGGATTTGTATTGGGGCATCTGGGTGCTCAGTTGGTGAAGGGTCCGACTCTTAATTTTGTCAATGCTGGACATGGAGCCTGCTCAAGATTCTTGCCCTCTCCCTCTACCCCTTACCTCTCAAAAAGAAAAAAATAATAATTAAAAAAAAAATTAAGTACTAAGGACTCCTGTCTTGTGGGACCCAAGTCTTCCATTGCCAGTGCCAGCAGGGTACAGCAGAGGACACATGGAGCTTTGGAATCCAACAGACTGGGCTTCAAATCTTGACTCCCATACTTGGACAAGTCACTGAACTACTCTAAGCCTCGCTTTCCCTGTTTGTAAAAGGGGAACAATACTGTCTTTCTTGCACAGTTATTAGGAGAATGGAAAATGAGAAATGGAAATGCCTGGTTTATAGTTAGTAGGAAACTGGTATTATTAATATTAACATGAAGTTATCAGTAAGTGTTAAATAGTTTTATGCTTTTCTAGAGCAACTTACTCTTCTATGGGGCTTATGTCAGCAAAAGAAGGAGTGAAGTCGATTCTGCTCTAATTATTCTCAAAGATGAGGGGTGGGTTCAGAATACACAGTTGACTTTACTGCTTCACCTTTGTCAAGCAGAGCACTCTGTGTGGCCAGCAAATAAAGTGTGTCCAGAGTGACGTATGTTCTCAACCCTTCCTCCCAATTCTCTTTTGGCCCATAATCTTGAACATGACATAGGTATCTCTCTACTTCTAGCGACAAGACACTGCTGCGTGGACACTGGGGAGGTCTCGTGGTTGCATCCATCTCCAGAAACCCTCGAGACTGTCTCTGTACAGAAAATTGTCTCCACTCTCATTGTTCGAAGGGTGGCATAGATATAGCCAATTCAGTTTACCCCGTCTCTCCATCTCTCTCTGCGTCTCTGTCTCTCTCTTTGGTACTGGCCCTTCGGTTGCAAGAAGCTGGATGACATTGAGATGTAGGAAAGAAGTATCAGAATCCTAAAAGGAAACTGAATACCCTCAAAGTGGCCATTCCAAAGATGGACAGGGATATTCTGGCAAGGCAAAGATGACAATACTGATACCAACTTTCCATCGAGCCTTCAAGATGGACTAAGCACTTTGCTATATGACCTCAGTTAATTCTCATAGCAACGCTGCAGGGTATGAATTATCATGTAAAGCTTTACAGATACATTGAGACTTAAAAAAGTGTTCATAACTTGTCCAATCTGCATAGCTGCTAAAAGACAGAAGAACCAGGATCCAAACCCAGGTCTGTCGGACTTGAACGCTCACTCTTTTTGCACTGCTTAGTGCCTCCACGCTCCCTGGCATCAGAAGGTTGCTTCATGCCAATTGCATCCCAACCCAGTTCTTCTTCTTCAGAGCACTTAGAGCAGGAATAACCGAATCTTCTAGATGATTTAAGCGGAGTGAACATACACTTTGCATGTGATACATATTAACAGGCAGCGACAATGAAATGGCTTATGAAGAAGAACGTTCCCAAGCCTTTCCAGACCGAGCTGGGAGTCGAGTTAGGCAACACCAGGCCTGGGCAGGCTAGGCTGGCTCCCAGCCACTAACTCCCTGAGCCTCTCTTTTAGGTTGAAAAGAGCTCTGTAATGTTCACTCTTGACTACTTTGAGAATCAGGACACCATTTACAGTTACATCCCCGTGTGAACTATTTATTCATTCATGTATTCATTTAACAAACACTTGCTGAGCTCTGAATAAGGCAGACAACATCCCAGCTCCTGTGGAGCTTCTGTGGTGGAGAGAGTGACAGATCAGAAGCAGGTGAGCAAATGCAGAAATAAGATAATTTCAGCTACTGAGAAATGCCATGAAGAAAGTAAAGAGAGGCCAGGGACTCAATAGAGCAGGGCTTGGAGGAAACTTGAAGAGGGCAGCCGAGACGTCCACAGAGAGGTCACTCTTGAACTTAAACCTGCATAAAAAGAGGGAGCCAGCCTGATGAAGGTCTGGGAAAAGGGCTGTCTTAGCAGAAAAACCTCCAGGGAAAGAGCTGGAAGTGGAATAAATGAAACATTAGAGCCTCAAAGATAGTGAGATGGAGCCTTGCAAATCAATTTGAGTTTTATGTAGGAGAAATTCCTCATTGACTGCCTACCATACTCTTCGTGGCTGTGCTGTGTACTTACCTCCTATCTTATTTAACCTCCCCAACCATCTGGCGAGTTAGCTATTTTTGTCTTGATTTGATAGTGGAGGAAACCAAGATTCATAGAAGGTAAGCAGCTAGCACAAGGTCACAAAGCTGGTCTTGGAACCTGGTAGCCTGTTTTGCTCCAAAGCCTAAAACCTTTTGTTAACACAGCATGTGGCCTTTGAGATAATCTCTTCCAGAAGATAGCAAGGAGCTAATAGACGGAAAGCGTCAAAAGTGTATTAGGTGACTAAATGCTGACAGGCAATTTGTATCTCATGCCCCAAATTCCAGTGAGTGTGTCTAAACTTGCTCAGTGCAGCACTCTAGCCCTAGCCACATGTGATGACTGAAAAGTTGAAATGTGATTAGTCCAAACTGAGAAGAGCTATAAGTGTAAAAATATACCCTAGATTTCAAAGACCTAGGGGAAAAAAAAACCTACTTCGTTAATTCTTACACTGATCATATGTTAGAATGATAACATTTTGGATGCATTGGTTTAGATGAAATATATTATTAAAATTAATTTTATCTGTTTCCTTTTAATTTCTTACTGCAATTAATAGGAAAATTTAAATTGCATGTATGACTTGCATTATATTCGCATTTAACACAACTGGTATAGACCAATGAGTTGACAAATACATAATAGGAAACTTTCCTCCCTTCTTCCTAACACCATTTCTTCTCATTTTTGGCTCAGACTTCTCAAGTCTTACCCATTGGGCAAATCTCAGACCAAAGGATCATTTTGAATCTAAATTTAGAGTTACCTTAAAGTTACTTCCGGGACAATGTCTTTGTCATTCTGGCACTCATAAAATCAGATTAAGAGACAGCTAGGGCTTCGTGTTTGTGTGTGCAAAGCCCATCAAATAAGACATCTCACTGGGGTGATGTTTCTTCCTCTCTTCCTTTCACTTAAGGCAGCCTGAACAACATGCAGTCCCAGTTTCCAGAAGGACTGCTCCAAGAATATGGCAGAAGGCCATTTTGGTTTCTTTTGTCTGCTGGCTAAAGTGGTCCTTGAATATCATATCACCAAAGTAAAGATGTGGTTTTTTTCTTGCAGTTTCATGTATGCCAAAGGGAGAGCAGTCCGATTTCTGAAGTTGTTAGAGGAAGCCTCTGACTTGAGATATCAGAGGCCTGGGTTCTACTTTGTCTACTGGTTTGTGTGTTAGCCCTCACCCTGCTTCCCCCAACAATACTGTAGTAAATTCAGAGATGATGAGCTAATGCCTCATAAAATGCTCATGAAGAAATGAGCTATACAGATGTTGGCCATGGGTACCACTGATGACCTGAGGACTGTAGGCGTTCATCCATGGGGAAAAGATTCCTTTCTGTAGCTTGAGCAAAGCATTATATGAGATGTTCTGGGATGCCTGGGTGATCAGTTGGTTAAGCATCTGCCTTTGGCTCAGGTCATGATCCCAGAATCCAGGGATCAAGTCCCACTTTGAGCTCCTTTCTTAGCAGGGAGTCTGCTTTTCCCTCTGCCTGCTTCTCCCTCTGCCTGCTGCTTCCCCACTTGTGCTCTTTCTTTCTGACAAATAAATAAATAAAATCTTTTAAAAAAGAAGAAGAAGAGATGTTCTTTCGGATATGCAAATAGTGTTTGTTCGTTTTCACTTGAAATCTACATGGTGGGGGAATGACAATGTGAAGCTGAGCACAAGTGAATTTTAGTAAATCTACATCAACAGCAGCCGCATCTTTCAGCATCTTCTAAGCCAAGAAGTCTGTGCCAGACTCCATAGGGAAAATAAGAGCAAAACAGAGGTCATTGCTCTGGGGAAGCAGGTTATCTTGTTGAGAACATGGACATAAACAGAAAAACACCAGGAGCAATGTCAGACAATATTCTCCAAGTGTTATGTGAATGAAACAGAATTTGGAGATTCCAGAGGGCAGTGTGCCTGAGAAAGAGAAGGTACGAGATGGACATCAAAGGACATAAAATGAGGCTAAAGACAAATGGAGCTGGGGAGAGAGGGTATTTCCAGTAAGAAAACATACATGTTGTCCCATGTAGGCCCATGAAAATAGGAATGTGCAGGGACGGTTTGGCGTTGTGAAAAAGAACAAGTGGCATTGCCGGAGAGACTTTTACAACATACCGATACCTCAACGCACTCCCAAAGTTTGCATTTAATCAGATTAGGAGTAGGGACTATTGTTAGGTATTATTGTTGTTGTTGTTGTTTTTAATTTTTTTTTTACATTTTTAAAAATTTTTTTAAAAATTGTTTTTTTAATTCTCCAGAATATTCTAAAATGAATATTCTGAGTCAGAGATGAAAACCACTGAGCAAAGAACACAAGGTTTTTATATCATAGTCATAGGAAGTAAAATTTAAAGGGTAATATTTTAAAGGGGATTCAATGGACAATCAAGAATTGTGGTCTTTAGGGAAATTGACATACATGTATATTTCTTTTTTTTTTTTCTTTTCTTTTTTAAGTAAGCTCCGTGCCTAGTATGGAGCCCAGCATGGGGCTTGAACTCATGTCGCTGAGATTAAGACCTGAGCTGAGATCAAGAGTCGGATGCTTAACCAACTGAGCCACCCAGGAGCCCCTATATATGTATATTTCTATGTAGTCTTTTTAATTCACTGGTAACTGTTATCCATAGTGATCCTATCCACTTGGGAGTGGCTAAAAGTTGTAATTCGCTCCCTATTTCCTTACTCTGTGTGTTCTTGCACTGTCCTGTAGTCAGTCCTAGCTACGTGTGTGACAGCTGGTACACCACAGCCGCTCAGATCCACCAGGCTTGGTGTAATTTTTGCGAAGGGCTTTATCATCGTGCCCATTTGTGCCCACAGTAGCTATTTTACAATAATCTGTAAACCTCCCTCACCTCTCCAACTTGACAAATTGGGCAATAGAGTTTAATTACTTGCCTTGGGCCTTGAGGCTAACTGGCAACAGAAGTGAAATTAGAATTCTCAGCCACTGCATTCCCTGTATCTTATTTGGCTCCCGAAGCGAGGCAGCCCAGCCTTGTGCTGCTGTTAGAATACTCTGTCCTGGCAATGCTGTTTCTTCAATGAATGAGTCAGTGTTACAGATCAGTAGGTAAAGAATTCTTTAGAACTAAGAAGAGCAGTTAATTTTGCACCCTCCACCAATGGTTATTTCCTTTTTCTCCATCTTCAAGTCCATTACCGATTTAAGAACAATTTCCAGTATCTTCTGTTATAGCAAAAAGAAAGTCTCTAAAACAGTAGTCCTCAGCACCGATTGCTCGAGACAGGCATCTCGGGAGCTTTAAGAATACAGATCCCCAGGCCCCACCCATAGACCCATTGAATCAAGATTTCGGGAATGGAGCCAGGGCATCTGTATTTATTTACAATTCTCCAGGTGACTATAATGTGCATCAGTATGAGCTGATCTTACTGCTCAGCTAAAATCCAAATCTTAGTTTCTTATTCGTATTTCTCCTTTTGTCTTGTTTTAGATCACATGATCCCAGAGAACCATCCAAACTATATTTGGGTTGTCATTCTACTCTTTGGGAAACATGGTTTCCAGCATAATATTAAGTCTTCTACCTATCTACACTAACTCCAAACTCCGAATGCCCAGCATAGCCTCATGACGAAAATTTCTGTAAGTGCAATTTGGAGATCAGATTGCCAGAAGCTTGATAACCATGAGATTGAGAGACAGAGGTTAAGCATCCCTGCCACTCATGCATTAAATTTCCCAATTGCTATGGTGATCTTAAGCAATACTTGCTTTCCTCTCTCAGCCATTTCAAAGCCAATTAACTCCATTCTTGTTCACACCCTTATTAAAAATATAATTACAGCAGTATTCTATAGGGATCATCATTGGATAGACTTTACAACGTGAAATGGCCAAGAACTAACTAGGTTGTGTAAACCATCTCAGCCCCGAGAAATCATATGGGATGCAGGGGACTCCCAGCCCCACGGTAGGCTAGGTGAGTCATGAATTTTAGTGTGGAAAGAAACAGTTACAAGTCACCCAAATATAACATAACCTAGGATACAGAAAATGGGTGTGGAATCAATCTGAGAATAATTATTTGAGAATAATTATCCAGGGTCTAATTAACCATTCTCAGAAGGTTGTATTAATGCCAAAAAGCAACCAAGTTTTGGGTGCCTGGGTGGCTTAATCAGTTAAGCACCTGCCTTTGGCTCAGGTCATGATCCTGGAGTCTTGGGATCGAGCCCCACATTGGGCTCCCCGCCCAACAGGGAGTCTGCTTCTCCCTCTGTCCCTCACCCTGCCCATTCTTACTCTCCCTCCCTCTCCCAAATAAAAAATGGTTAAAAAAAAGAAGCGACCAAGTTTCTATACTAGATTTGGAGGGAAGGAAAGAAAGAGAGTGATGTACCATTATAGTTTTCTGGAGTGTTGAGGTTGCAGAGTTAGAAGATAAGAAATCGTGAAGGAGGATGCAGAGAGTAGGGTCAGCAGAGCCCTCCTGAGAGCCAAGCATCGTGGATGTCCCCAGTTTTCATTCACTCAACTTTGATGGAGGGCCCACTACAGCCAGAGGCTGTTACAAGACCTGGAAGGAGAGTGATAAAGTTTCTGCTCACATGGAATTTATACTCCATTGAGAGGAAACAGATACTCCACATTGAGAAGCCAATAAGTAAAATCCAGTAAGTTGGTTAGTGCTTTGCAGACAAATGAAAGGAGGTAAAGGGCATGGCATCTGATGAGGGCTGCTTTGAATAGGATCACAAGAGGTGTGCTCTCTGATGTGGTGGCCTCTGAGCTCACACATCAGTGTCAAAACAATACAGAGGTCAGGAAGAAAGAAGGCCAGGTAGAGGGAACAACAAGATGCCCTGAGGTTGGAAAAGGGTTGTCACGTTCAGGAAACAGAAAGGAGACCAGTATGGCTGGATCTCATCGAGTAAGAAATAGAGCGTCAGGCAGGGAAACAGCCCAGAGGGTGGAGGTCATGGGATGAAGTTAGGATTTTAAGTGCTTTAAGGAAATCATTGGGAGGTTTTAAGGAGAGGGGTGATGTGTTCTTTTTTTAATTCAATTAATTAACATATAGTGTGTTATAACATACCTTATACCATGTATTATTAACACAGAGTATAGTTTCAGAGGTAGAATTTAGTGATTCATTAGTTGCATATAACACCCAGTGCTCATCACATCACGTGCCCCCCTTAGTGCCCGTCACCCAGTGACCCCATCCCCCCCACCTCCCCTCCAGTGACTCTCAGTTTTTTTCCTAGAGTTAAGTGTCTCTTAGGGTTTGTCTCTAGAGGGTATTATGCTAAGCAAAATAAGTCCGTCAGAGAAAGACAATTATCATAAGATCTCACTCATATTTGGAATTTAAGAAACAAAACAGATGATCATAGGAGAAGGGAGGGAAAATAAAATAAGACAAAATCGAGCGTAATGTGTTCTACATTGCATTTTAGAGCTCTCTTGGGCTTCTGGGTGGAGAATGCAGTGTAAACTGGAAGCAGAGAGGGAATGTGGCAGGTACAGCAGGGAAGGATGGATCAGCTAGGGTGGGAGCAGGGGAGTAGAAGAAGGATGGGATTCAGAAGTGATTCTGGAGGTAGGGTCAGCATGCCTTCCAGGTGGATAAGGCCAGCAACAGTAATGGCAGACCTAGTCCTGTCTGAGATCACTACTTCCACCCCATCCCTACTCAGGTCACTGGTTTTGAGCCAAAATGGAGTAACATCTAATTCTATTTGGAAACATTAGGGATTTTACCTTAGCTTATTTAAGCAGGAAAAAAAAAAATCAAATTCCTGTCCAGGGAGAAATTTGTTTGCTGCTTTTTACTCCTAACCCTTAAAATGTCATCCTGTCTCATAAGACCGTTTTGTTGATTACTATGCTTTCCATAAAGGCTAGAAAAGTCACATTCACATTTCTAAGTTTATCTTTTTTTTCCGAGTTTTTTAAGACTCTGGTTTCATTTACTGAATTCTTCATGCCATCAGACATGTACACATGGCTTTTTGCCGTTGGTCAGTTTTCCCAAGTAAATGCTGACATCATAATAGCAAGCATGTAATGAGCACTTACAATATCCAAGGCATTGTTTTAAGAATTCACATTTATAATTCACATTATAAATTCACATTTATTCCTCCCAGCCACCCTTTGAGTCAGTATTGTTATCACTATCACTTTATAAATGAAGAAACTGAGGCAAAAAATAAAAAGAAAGAAAGAGGTGAAGTCACCTACCTAAGTTCACACAGCTGGTAAGTCACAAAGCCAGGTTTTGCACAAGTCTGGAAGCAGAGCTCCAGGTTCTCAGTCACTAAGTTGTGCTGCTTTCCCTCTGTCTCCTTTTCGCTCTTTCCTATGTAACTGAAATTGGTACCTTCAGAATCAGACTTGTTTCCCTTGCAAAAACCCCCATGTGCCACTAAGAGGTGCTTTGGTGGGCCAGGGCTTCTGGAAGCGGAACTGGAGAGGAAATGCCGTAATTCAGAGGCTGGATGATTCAGCCCCTCTCCCTCCAGGAGGACTCTGCATTTAAGCCACCCAGCCAAGATGGGAAGAGAAACCCCCCGCCCCAGGGAGCTGCTGAACAAATGCCCCCTCTTCACCCTACCTCATCGTCTGCCCACCACGCAGTTCCTATGTTGTGCCCACCTACTGGTCTCTTCTCAAAAGATGAAAGAACTCAAAGTTTCTCAATAAGTTGTGCAACAAATTCTGGTTGCTCCTTAAGATCATCTGAGGCTGGCCTTTAGAAACTCACCACAGCAAAGGTGTCATCAGATATAATGCTCAATAATTTATCAGTAATTTACCAGTTGCATATAATACCCAGTGCTCATCACATCACATGCCCTCTTTAATCCCCGTCACCCAGTTACCCCATCCCCCACCCACCTCCCCTCTGGCAACCCTCAGTTTGTTTCCTGTAGTTAAGTGTCTCGCATGGTTTTTCTCCCTCTCTGATGACTTCTCATTCAGTTTTCCCTCCCTTCCTCTGCATTGTTTGTTATATTCCACATAGGAGTGAAACCAAATGATAATTGTGTTTCTCTGACTGACTTATTTTGCTCAGCATAATACTCTCCAGTTCCATCCATGTCAATGTAAATGGTAGATATTCATCCTTTCTGATGGCTGAGTAATATCTCATTGTATATATGAACCACATCTTCTTTATCCATTCATCCGTCGATGGACATCTACGCTCTTTCCAGTTTGGCTATGGTAGACATTTTTGCTATGAACATTGCAGTGCAGGTGCCCCTTCAAATCAATACATTTGTATCTTTGGTGTAGATACCTAGTAGTGGAATTGTAAGCTCATGGGGTAGCTCTATTCTTAACATCTTGAGGAACCTCCATACTATTTTCCAAAGTGACTGCACCAGCTTGCATTCCCACCAACAGTATAGGAGGGTTCCCCTTTCTCTGCATCCTTGTCAACATTTTTTTCCTGTCTCATTAATTTTAGCCATTCTGACTGGTGTGAGGTGGTATCTCATTGTCATTTTGATTTGTATTTCCCTGAAGCCAAGTGATGTGGAGCATTTTTTCACCTGTCTGTTGGCGATTTGTATGTCTTCTTTGGAAAAGTGTCTGTTCATGCCTTCTGCCCATTTCTTGACTGGATTATTTGGGATTTGGGTGTTGAGTTTGTTAAGTTCTTCATAGGTTTTGGATACTAGTTCTTTATCTGATGTGTCATTTGCAAATATCTTCTCCCATTCCATAGGTTGTCTTTTAGTTTTATTGACCATTTCCTTTGCTGTGAAGAATATTTTTATTTTGATGAAGTCCCAATTGTTCATTTTTGCTCTTGGTTCCCTTGCCTTTGGAGACGTGTCTAGCAAGAAGTTGCTGCAGCCTAGATTGAAGAGGTTGCTGTCTATGTTCTCTTCTAGGATTTTGATGGATTCCTATCTCACATTTAGATCTTATATCCATTTTGAGTTTATCTTTGTGTATGGTGTAATAAAATGGTCCACTTTCATTTTTCTACATGCGGTTGTCCTTGCTAGGACAACAAAAAGAAATAAAAGACACTTAAATTGGCAAAGAAGAAGTCAAACTCTCACTCTTTGCAGATGACATGATACTTTATGTGTTACCACATTTTTACTCTAAAAATATTGAAGATTCTCTCCACAGTTTCATTATTATAAGTGAAATAAGCCTGGGGAACACAGTAGTCCAGACTATTTTCTCTATCCTCCATTGCATATCTTCTTCCAGAAAATTCTCTCAAGTTACTTGGTTTTCCAATAATCAGCATGAAAGTAAGAGACCTTCCTCCTTTCGTAATGGTAGTATCAGCAATGAATTTAACTGAATTGACATTTATACAAAGAAATGTATTAAAGTTTATCCCTTTAGTGAATTCTTCAATAATAACTGCAGAGGCAATAATTGTAAAAATTCATCTTCTATGATGGAAGTTTTAATTTATTACATATTTCAGTTAAATAGAAGGCATTTTTTTGCTCCATTTACCATAGTGTAATTTTCTGTAGAAACTGACATGCATTCATTAGAAGTGTTGAATTTATGTAATCAAGTCATCAAACTATTCATTCGATTGATTTTCAATAGAAGTATTATTTTAAAACGTTATACAATATATGTCAGATATTTCCTATGGTTATAATAAC
This sequence comes from Enhydra lutris kenyoni, assembly GCF_002288905.1. Lineage (NCBI taxonomy): Eukaryota > Metazoa > Chordata > Mammalia > Carnivora > Mustelidae > Enhydra > Enhydra lutris. Next base: position 51,547,370 of record NW_019154089.1, read on the forward strand.
TTCCAAATTCCAAAGTACAAAGGAAAAAGAGAACTATAGTTATAGTTGCATTAGACTTTCATCTTATTTAAGTTAGAAAGACTGCAGTGAGACACCAATTAATTTAAAAAGTTTGAAAGTCATTTGAAGTGTTTGAATATCTTCCAAATAGCTTAGAACCCTATAGATAGCTTCACTTAAAAGAAGTCATCTTCAGGGGCGCCTGG